>NC_061105.1:36122789-36207789 GCF_015104395.2 Macrobrachium nipponense
GAATAGAAATGAATGGTTATTATACTGTTTGGTGGTTTCATTAGTTGAAGAGAGATACTAATGACAATTTATGGCTTACTGTGTGCTAGGAAAAATTATTGCTTGGCGCTCGTTCGATACTCGTAAGACGGGTAAGAGCTAAGAATGTAAACAATCGATTGGAAGGTTTGTTTTTTGTTTGTTTTGTGTATTATAGTAATGATTAATTAATAATTATTTTGAAATGAGTACATACTGATTATTTATACATTTTATTGGCATATTCTAAGCTTTTAGCTCTTAGGTTTAGATATCAGAATCATAGACTAGGCTACAGTAGCAACTGCTAACATAGGCTAGGCTTATTGCTAAGGGACATATGCTAAAGTCCTAATATATGCAGTAAAAATGGGGTTGAACATTACATGCAGTTGAATATTACTCAAGTATGTACAGTAATTTGCCTTTTTGGAGTCATATTTCTTCCGTCGTAACCCTAGAACGTGTTTTAGGCCTGGAAATATAATTTACTGGGGTGTTTTTGGAGGGCTTGGAACGGATTAGCCATTTTACATGTAAAATGTGTTCCAAGATACGAAAAACTCTTGATACGAAGGCCGTCTCGGAACGGATTAATTTCGTATCTCGAGGTACCACTGTATATATATTTTTATGTATGAGCCCGGCCTTGAGAGAGGCTCCGATACGTAAACAGGAAAAGTTAAGGGAGAACAAGGTGAATTTACTTGAACTTACCGTAAAACGGATTTATAGTGATAATTTACTCTAGAGGAAAAGGTCGCCAGAAACTCCGCTAAATACTTTACAGCTATTTATTTACAAGAGGCTCGTACTGGCCTGGAGAAAAGTAAATGCCACTGGTCCCCACGTGGACTTATAATCTCTCACAAATGGATAATAGATGGCTCAAAATGGTATTTGTAAAAGCTGGTTTCATAATCTTGCGGGAATGCAACACTTGCGGGCAGACAGACTTCACACGTGACTCAGGGAATCTGGAAAAGGATCCCAGATTACACAAGATAAAAGAAAAAATGACTTCTTGCTTTAGTTACGGATAATTAGTTCTCTAACACTGGGGCAAAGGAACTCTAATGTTTCACTGAGGTATGCACTGAAGGCTTAGTCTTTAACAAGTCACAAGGGGGAGCACGTGGCCCGATGAGGACAAAGGGCTTTTGATGTAGGAGGGATAAAAGTGAGACTTGAAAATGAAATTAGCAAGAGTCGTATGGTAGTAAAAGGTGCTGGTTTGGAGTTTACACTTTTAGACCTACCTGGATGCAATGTTTAGTGTGGACCCTTTGTGGAAAAGTGCGGCGTCCGGCTTGGTCTCAGATTTGGGCGCGCCAATAACGCCGTTAGGCTTAAGTGTGGGAGGCTGACTGGCTGGACATCCGTCCGAGGTCACGAACTGCAGTCGACTGGGATAGTTCGCAGGTGTCTTACCTGGGTGTTGGGGGTCAGCTTAACCCCCCACGAGCAGGGCAAATCCTGGAAACAACATACAACCAGCAGAGGGTTCACAGGAAAAAGAGCTTAAGATATAGGCCTAAGAAGTACCAGTCTGCCTACATCCTTCCCTTCGAGATACGTCCCTAAAGCTGACAAAAGACTATATTCTCCCTTCTCACAGGAAATTCTTAACCCTGGACGGCTAGCGTTGGTTTCCCGCCCAAATCAGCTGATATTTGGAGGAAGATGGCTGCCGTTTTACAAAGCAAAATAATTAATTAATTACTGGGTAGACGAAGAGATCTATAAACATAAACAATTTATATATATATGATATATATATATATAATTATATTATATTTATTAATATATATATATAGATGATATATATAATATATATATATATATTATATATCTATATATATATGTACTTATATATATACTATTTATACTATATTTATATATTTAATATATACTAATATATATATATATATAATACTATATATAATGTATATATGTTATAGTATATGATATATATATTATATTATATATATATTATAATATATTTATATATATATATAGAATATATATATATATATTTTAGATATATTATTATATTTAATTATTTATTGGTTAAAGAGACTCAAATTAGCAATACATATCTTTAACTTAGAGGAGAGAGAGAGAGATGAGCGAAGAGAGAGAGAGAGAGAGAGAGAGAGAGAGACTTTTCCTCACCTATTTAAACTTTAAACTACAAAAAAAAAATGCAGAACAGCGAAAGGCACCAAAAAGATGGAAACTAGGTAATGTCCCCCGGTTTACAATCAAAAGAGAAGAACCATGAAATAGTTTACCAATCTTGTCTAATGTCAATCCCTTGTAAGATTTTTGAGTCAATAAATGCAGATCAAATTGTGGATCACATTGATAGAATCAACTGTTGTTAAACAGCCAATCACTGTTTCAGACAAAACAGATCCTGCCTATTAAACCTCTTGGAGTTTTTTCATGTTTGGTATTTACGACAGTAGTAGAGCAATAGATATACTCTACTTAGATTTTCAAAAGGCCTTTGACAAAGTTCCACACCAGAAACTAATGACAAAAGGTAGAGCTTTAGGAATTGTAGGAGAAATAGCAGACTGGATTGAAGACTGGCTAACTAATAGAAAACAGAGCCATAATGATTGGTGAAGAATCAGAATGGGCAGATGTGACAAGCTGAGTTCCTTGAGGTTCTGTCCTTGGCCTGCATGTGTTTATTTGCACTAATGACATTGATGTAGGCTTAACTAGCAGGATAGCCAAATTTGCAGATGACACCAAACTAGGTGTAAATGCAGTAGACCCAGATACAGTGGAAAGTTTTTGTTACAAATAGGAACAAACTACCCTCATGCCAACTACATACTGCTTGGGAATGACATAAATAATTTAGAACAAGAAGAGGACCTTGGAGTCTTTATTACCAAGGACTTAAAATCCACAAAAAATGTATAAAAGCTGAAAATACGACCCAGAAACTAGTGGGATACATAAAAGAGGCAGTTCAGATACAGAAACAAGGAAATGGTGTTGCAGCTCTACACATCAACAATTAGACCACATTTTGAATATGTAGGACAGTTTTTGTCATCAACACTATGAAAGGACATTATTAAACTAGAAGGGGTACCAGCAAGAGCCACAAAGTTAATTTCAACCATCAGGCAAATAGGTTACCAAAGACTTAGAAACAACTTAGAAACAACTAATAGAGGCATTCAAAATACTGAAAGGCATAACAAAAGACAGTAGCCTCTTCACATTAACAAAACTAGAACTGAAGAGATACAACACATCCCATTGTGGGAACTTCTCCCCCTACAAGATATGTGACGCATGGAATAAACTGCCACCAGAAATTGTAAATAGCAGCAGTATGGAAGAGTTCAAAAGAAAGCTAGACAAAATTCTTTAGAACACTGAATGAATTGTAAAACCTGCCCCTAGAGATAAGTGAGCACGTCTCCTCGGATGGACTAAAGTCTTTGAGACATCCTAATCCTTGTAACTCCTTGCAACTTTCTCTCTGTTTTGGTTGGGATGGTAGTTCCTCGCTGGACGAGTGGTTTTCGCGCTCGGCTGCCAATCCAGTGGTCTGAAGTTCGATTCCCGGCTCTGCCAACGTGGAATTAGAGGAATTTATTTCTGGTGATAGAAATTAATTTCTCGATATAGTGTGTGGTTTGGATACACAATAAGCTGTAGGTCCTTTTGCAAGGTGACCAATTGGTTCCTAGCTACGTAAAAATATCTAATCCTTTGGGCCAGCCCTAGGAGAGCTGTTAATCAGCTCAGTGGTTTGGTAAAACTAAGATATACTTAACTGGTTGGGATGGTTAGAATTATATGTGTATATATATTTTTATTGGTACTCATGTTTAAGATGACTTTGAAATTATATTTATATAATTTCAAAAATTAATAGAGTCCTAGGATAATAATTTAAGGTATATTTGATGTAGGATGCTATTTAAGGTATACATTTGGTATTTGAACTTTCAAGATAGACAGGTATAAGAGTTTTAAGAGGGGGTTCCAAGTATTCATGGATTTTAACTATTCGTGGGGGTTCTGATAAGCATCCCCCACAAATATGGCGGGACCACTGTAGATGTCTTGGCCTCAAAGAAAAGTATGCACTTTGTTGAGACAGACCATGCTCTTGCCCAACCTCGACAGAGTGCGACTATTCTCCCAGGTGGCAGTTCTTGCTTACGTTTGCGTGATTGAGTCAACTCTTCTCGGGATAGCTCCTGCACGGTTACGCAAGGACATGTGTTCTCTCCCATGGACAACCCCCGTTCACCTTCGCATGACAGGAGTTCTCCCAGACCCATATATCGATCATCACCACTGGTTGATATTCGTTCATTGCCTTCCTCACCTGCTGAGGCTTTGGTCTCCGGCAGGTCAACAAAGGACACCAGGCCCCTCACAGCGCCTCAGTGGCGTGGTTGGTATGGTCTTTGTCTGCCACCTCAGTGGCGGTGAGTTCGATTCTCGGGCATTCCATTGAGTGGTCAGAGATGTGTATTTCTGGTGATAGAAGTTCACTCTCGACGTGGTTCGGAAGTCACGTAAAGCCGTTGGTCCCGTTGCTGAATAACCACTGGTTCCATGCAACGTAAAAACACCATACAAACAAACAAACAAACAAACCAGGCCCTTCTCACTTGTTCCTTCAACTTCCTTGGGCTATCCTAGGAACCCTGGTACGTACAGAACTCGAGTTGGCAATTGGGATTTAACCTTCCATCACAGCCCTTCATACACCTCTGGTTCGGTCTTAGGATTGGAATGGACTCTTGCACAGGTGTCCCAGAGGGCGCATGGAGTTCTAATGAAGATCTCTCAGCTGCAGAGAGGGCAACTCATGAGGGACATGACTTGGAAGGACCAGAAGGTACTCTCCCCAAGGATGTGGATACCCCTGAGCTGCAGAGATCCTACACTGAGATTGTTATACTGATGGATCAGTATAACAATCTTGGGGATGAGGCCTTGGCTGATGATGAAATTTTTCACATGGGCTTCAAAGCCCTGGTCAGGCCCCGCAGGCAATCTTGACCATCATTAGAACTGCCATGGTCGAAGCTTGCAGAATCAGTCCTGGGTCAGGTGAATTCTGTCTTCTCTGGAAGGGAGAACTCAGTTTAAGTCAGCCTCTCATTTAAGCTGCTGCTTCTACCACTCCCTCATTATCAGAAATATTACAAACCCTCAGAGAGGTCAATCCCAACTGCACAGATGACCTGGACTGAGTTTTTCTCAGTCCAGGTCTGTCATTAGAGCAACTCTGAGGAGAAAACATTTCCCGCTCGCATCAGTAGTCAGTGACCTCGAAAACGACTACCATGGCAGTGTTTCAAGAAGTCTCTTGGATTGACCATTGGTCTACAACAGTATCTAAGGTTATCACTTTCTCTTTGTCACTCACTCCCCAACGAGGAAATGTCTAACCTTAACAACCATTCCTGTCTGGACATAAAACTGTTATTTCCCTGGCCCACTAGACAGCTAACTTGGGTAAATTTGATGCGAGACGTAGCTCTCTGCCGAGTTCTGAAGTTTGTAAATCCTGAATTAGTCTTAATCTTGAGGAATGAACCTTTGTTGGGTCCCACTTCTCTCTTTGACCAATAGCAAGTGGATGCTGCAGTGGATCAACGAAGGGTGGACGACAATGACTGCCTCGTCCACCATGCTATGGTGAAGACCTCAGGGTCTTCACACACCACTGCAGCTTTGACCCCTGGGTCAGGCTGGCCCTTCCTCTGCGGGTCCTAGGAAGGCACAAAATCCTATGGCCCCTCGCAAGAAAACCCAGCCTTCTTCGGCCCCTGTCAGGAAGGGTACAAGTCAGACCTCATACCCAAGCAGAGAATAAAGTACTTAGGCATGCTGATAGATACAGCATCAGTGAGTGTCTTTCCCTCAGACTCCCTCATCAACAAGTTCAAGGAGGCGCAGTTATTCCTGTCCCGACAGGAATAACCAGCTCGAATGTGGCAAGTCATTCTGTTACCTGTTGTCTTGTCTCCCTCCAATGAAGAATTAAGGAATTCTGGTTTCAAGCATGGGATCCTCTGTTCCTTCCCATTCCTCTCTTGAGAGAAGTGAGACAGGACCTAGCCTGGTGGCTAGATGACAGGAACCTCGTAGTAGTAGTAGTCCAACTTCACACTCCCCCTCCTGAGATGCTTCTGTTTTTGGACGTTTCAAGGGAGGGATGGGCCTCACACTTGAAGTTACTAATCTCAGGTGTGTGGAATCAGAGCAACAAGCACTTGCACATCAACATCCTGGAGCTCAAGACAGCCTTTCTCGCTCTCCAGAAGTTCCAGGATCCAGCAATGGGGCACTCCGAGGTACTCATGAGTAACAATACCACAGTAGTGGCATCTGTCAACAAATGAGGGGGACTAGTCTCTCCAGCTTCATCAGTTGACATTGCAAGTGCATGAGTGGACAATAGCACTCTCAGTGGAGTTGTCAGCCAGATACATCCCAGGCAAGAAGAGTGTAGTGGCAGACAAACTCGGCCATGAGAGCCAAGTGATAGGGACAGAATGGTACCTACACCCAGATGTCATGGAAAGATTCAGTCTTTGGGGATGACCAATAATAGAGCTCTGGAATATGGCATAATAGGAAGTTGCCAATGCTTTGCTCAGTCATCCCGGATCCTTGGGCTGCTGCAGAGGATGGCTTTCAGCACCAGTGGGACAATCTCGACACATACTCTTTTCCTCCGTTTTATCTTTTTCTTCAAATGATCACCATGAATCTCAGAATGACCCTGGTGGCACCCAAATGGCCATATGCTGAGTGGTACCCAGACCTGCTGGCTCTGCTATCTGAGGCACTGGGAGAAATCCTGGCCTTGGTACGACCTCCCCTGTCAACCTCACAGAGAGGGGTTCCACCAGTTCATTTAGTCCCTATTCCTTCATGGCTTGAGGGTATCCAGTGTCTCCAACAAGTGAGAGGCTTTTCTCGCCATACAGCATCGGAGATGTCCGAATATCTTTGGAAATCCTCTGAGGATGTGTATCAAGGGAAATGGGCCATCATCTGTGGTTGGTGTTGTGAAAGGGGTTTCTCTCTGGTTGGAGCTACTGTTCATCAGGTAGCGGGCTATCTAGTCTTCCTTTACCAAGAGAAGCATCTCTGTCTCAGCAATTAAGGGCTACAGAGCTTCCCTGGGCTTGGTCCTATGCCTTAATGACATAGATCTCACTTCCTCATGGGAGATCTCCATGCTGATGAGGAGCTTTAAAAAGAGTCTTCCCCTCCTAGGCAACTCAGGCCCCCTGAGTGGGATGTGACTAATCCTTCGTACCCTGACTCTTGCACCTTACAAGCCTCTACGAGAGTCATCAGACAGGGATCTGACCCTCAGGACTGTATCTGCTTGCCCTGGCATCGGCGAAGAGAGTAGGTGAACTTCATGGTCTTTCTTATAACATTAAACACTTAAGGGGATAGGGATCTGTTTCGTTCAAATTTATCCTGGAATTCATGTCGAAGACTGAATCCATCAATTCCTGTTGCCAGATTAAAGTCCTTTTCGTTTTTCCTTCTGTAGAGGACTTTGTAGATAACGATCCAGAAGAGACGCTACTTTGTTCAGTTTAGAGTGGTGTGGTGCTATCTTAAAAGGACTCTGCAACTCAGGCCTGAGTGTCAATGACTTTTTTTTTTTTTTTTTTTTAGCACTGGCAAGACCAAGAAAGAGGTGTCCAAGAACATTGTATCTTTCTGGCTTTGTGAGACTATCAAACGGGCATACAAAGTGTCAAACGAGGAGGATTCAATTATTTTCCAGCCAAGAGCTCAAGAAGTTAGGGGCATTGCACCCTCCCTCACATTCAAGAAGACCCAGTCAATATATCGGGTGCTGAGAGCAAGTGTGGGGTCACATCAGTCAACATTCACCTCCTTTTATCTGAGGGACGTTGCTCATAGTTCCTTGGACACCTTTTCCTTGGGTCCTTTCGTGGCTGCTCAACAAATTGTATAGCTCATTGCAGGTAGATGGATATGGACAGATGCAGGCAAGTGATCAGCCTTATTTTTTCATTTGTTATGATCTATTAGAAGCAAATCCTACTCTCTCTCTAGCAACGGGAGAGAGGGATGAACAAGAAAACTTACCTGTTACTTATCTTGGCTTTATTGTCTCCTACACAGTGTTCTTCCAAGCCTTTTCAGAGTAATGTTACTTTCACACCCATTACTTTGAAAAGCCCCTGATCAGAAGCATGGCACTGATTCCTCTGCTTAACATTGCACAACCACGTGAGATAAACCTCCAGTTGGTGAGGAAGTCTTCTTAGATCCACCCACCAATTAATAAGTTCCTATGTAAAGACCAGTGGTTTATATTCATGTAGAAACAAATGACAAATTTTAAAAGTAATTTGTATTTTTTCTAACACACAAACCTGAGGTCTTTACATAAACTGCCCACCTCTAGCTACCCCTCATTCTGTTACCTGGGCTATAAGGCAAGTGGTTATGCGACTCAGCAAAGAGAGATGGTGAGGGGTACCCCCTCCTCTCCCACTGATAGTTCATTTATTGAACAACAAAGTTGTGTAGAATAGCCTGCTCCAGCTTGCGGTGAAGGTAATTCCTATGTAAAGACCTCAGGTTTGCATGTTAGGAAAAATACAAAGTACTTTTAAAATTTGTCATATTTCTGCATTTTCATGAATCGGTATATAGTAGTAGAAATAGCTTATAGTTGAGAGAGAAAAAATTTTAGGAATTTTTAAAGTAGGTGACCTGGCTATTCAAAATTTATCTTAATGGAACAAGTTGGGTTCTGAGGAAGCTAACTCTCTTGAAGAGGATTCTTTGTGAATGAAGGGCTGCTGTTACTCCCTCAATACTGATGTGCAGTTAACAAACTGACAATAATACCCCTGGATCTCATAATGTTGACTTGCCACAGATGAAGATTGAAGATTACTAGCCAGGAAAGATGGAATGGCAGTGAACACTCTGAACTGTGTTTTAGTTGGTGCACAAGTACAAGAGTAGGTTAGAGTATGTATGTACAACCTCGAGTATCAAAATTTATGAAGTGCTTTACGAAAAAAATGCATTTAAGGTGCTCATGTTTTTATATAGGAATACTTGAATTGAGTGCATTGATAATTGATACTGATTGGTAAGCAGTATGATTCTAGTTTAGTGACCAGTGTTTGTATGTATCAGATTTTCTCCGATGCTAGCTCCTAATTTAAATGTCTTGCTCTAGTTTGTACAATGTACAAACAAACAAATCCTTCAGGTTACCCTGTTAGTCTAGAAATTTGATTACATTGACAAGTTAGGTTAACTTGTAATAAGAAGAATGACTGGTTACTTGGGAGCTGGTAGGGTCTTAAGAAGATTCTGCTTTTTAAAACTGTGCACAATGGACTTTCTTTTCACACAGAGGGTCTGCTGAGGATCGTGAAATCCTGTGGGAAAAGAGACATTACCTCCATGAGGAACCTTTTGCCCTTGCAAAAGTTCTTTTGGCAGCTCACTCCTGGGATGTTTCGTGTCTCCCAGACCTTCACTCGCTAGTCAAGAATTGGTCTGCCCCTGCACCTGCTGATGCCTTACACCTACTTTTACCTTGGTAAGATCTTATGTTTTTATGTTCCCCATAATTCTGTGGTCCTTGAAGGTTTGCATTAAACTTTTTCAATCTTTTAATTCACTATGGAATAGATAGTGGTCCTCATGGTCCTACCCCTCCAGTCAGTAATCAAGAAGAGTGCCTCATATATATCAGCCTATTCTTTGTTTTGGAAAGCATGTAATGGTCAGCATGTTTCAGAAGCCCACAATACTATAATCACCTTTTAATGATATTCTTCACTATCTGTAAATTCCTAGACATTATTATGGAAAACCTTTCCCTTGTAAAAAAAAAAGAACTAGGCAAATGGAAGGGGCTATTTTCATTAAAACAATGTTATCATAAGGAACGATTTTGCTACTTATATTTAATAAATTACCCTTAGTTTGGAACATCCCTGTAAGGAAAGTGTTTATAAGAAAAGAAGTATTTTAGTAAATAATTAGTACGTATAATCTTGCTTTCAGTTTAGGATGGCCTTGTAAGGAAAGTATGTAGCCCCAAGTTTTTATTAGCTTTGATTATGACCCCTCTATTTTTATATTTTTTTTAACCTCTGTTTATATATTTTTGTTCGTGTTCTTTACCCCTGTCCTTTTTCATGTTGGAAAATTTGTTAACTTGGTCATTTTGATTGTTTTGATTAGTTCTTTAGACTCTTAAATAGGTTGTAAATATGTGAAATGAATACCATAATGATCTTTGTAGAGTAGAAGTTTGGCATCAGGAGTATGTACTATAAGACTGTGTATGTCATGTTATCCTACCCAGGAATTGGCAAACCTTTTTAAATGCAGCTTTATTTGGCCAAACAGTAGCTCACCGAGATACCGGATTAAAGCGTCCAAGCTGACCCCTCTATAAAAGAAATTCCAAAATTTCGTTGTATAAATCCGTGAATGTGTGTTTCTCCTATAAAGTCTAGGTATATTTATACCCTGTACCCCTTAAACTACTGTAAAATGTTTATAGCTGCCTCTTTTAAGAGTCCTCTGCCTAATTTGATTGTTCTTATAAAAATCAATAAATTATCATTATAAAAAAATTAGAAATAATTTCAAACAGAAAAACACCCCAAACCATCCCAAACCCCCAAGAGTTATATTTTAGCAAAAGGCGATAAAGCTTACACGTATACTATGTATTTATATAAACAAACAGTATTTGCAAGGATGTAGCTTTGTTTATATAACATAAATTATAAGCTGCAGGACAGTAAAAGCTTTACCATAATGTTTAGAGTTGAAAGCAATGTAAATTGATAAAGAAACCTTAGCAATAAGTTTTAGCAATAAGTTTGACCTATCTGTATAATAAACATGGAAAATATTTGAGTAAAATGAAAAATAAAAATTAATTTTATGTACTGGTGATTTTATCACGTATCTTGTGTACTAACCTCTTTTCTTCCATCTTTATCCCATCTTCTAGTTAAATAAGTTAAAAATTTAAAAGAGAATGATAACCATTTTGTTAGTAGCACTACAACTGAAGAAGAAACAACTGTTTTGCTAAAAACACCTAGTACAGTAATACCCTGAACTTTTAAATTAAATTAAAGTTACGTACTGTAATTTCATTTAAAAATAAATGGTTGGTAAAAATATAGGTGTGTGTAGAGATTGCATGCGTACAACATAGTTCTCTTCTTTCCCCCTTCCGACCAAACAATCTATTTGTAGAAGTCTTTTCAACCACTTTTAAGAAATTCTTTATTCTCTTTCTCTGTTTCTCTGTTTCTCAAATTCCTTTTCATGAACTAACTGCTTTTTATTTGGACTAATACAACTCTTATTTATGTTTCTGTTATAGAACAGGCATTTACAGTTGTAAAAGGTAAAGGTAAAAATAGATAAATAAAAAAAGATCTCCACTAATGAGAGAGAGAGAGAGAGAGAGAGAGAGAGAGAGAGAGAGAGAGAGAGAGAGAGAGAGAGAGAGAGAGAGAGAGAGAGAGAGAGAGAGAGGGGTTTACGTGAAAATCATTGATTGCTAATCTGGCAACACACTCCCTCCTGTGACATTACTGACATATTTGACAGCTTTGAAGTTAAAGCTTCTGTGGAGTTATAAAGAAAGATGAGGGAAAGTACTCTTTATAAACATAATTTTGT
This sequence comes from Macrobrachium nipponense, assembly GCF_015104395.2. Taxonomy (NCBI): domain Eukaryota; kingdom Metazoa; phylum Arthropoda; class Malacostraca; order Decapoda; family Palaemonidae; genus Macrobrachium; species Macrobrachium nipponense. The sequence continues at coordinate 36,134,547 of NC_061105.1, forward strand.
TATTACAGTTATATAATTATTGTTATTATTATTACTATTATTATTTTAAAATATTAATAAACATAAAGTAGACATAGTATATGTACCATAAAAATTCCTACTAAAAAGTGAAATACTATGACGAATTTTGAGAGAGAGAGAGAGAGAGAGAGAGAGAGAGAGAGAGAGAGAGAGAGAGAGAGAGAGAGAGAGATTAGAGAGAGAGAGAGAGAGAGAGAGAGAGAGAGAGAGAGAGAGAATGATTATTAATTAGTTAGGTTCAAATGAAAAGTTGGCGCTATTGTGAATTCGCGCAACTCTAATTGCGTAAGATTGAGGTATTACTGTAAATCACATTTCAACCATCGTATGGTAGTAAACAATTGTGTTACAAATGATGTTAAATAAAATAGAACTGATATATTTTTAGTGTATTCTATTTGCTATGGAGAAAAGATTGTCAAAGATATATACTACACCATACTACTAAATTTAAGCTGAGAAAACAATGTTCAAGCTCCATAACTATAAATCATCATGCATCGACAACGTGGATTAAACTCCTGTAAACTTTGATATGCCATCAAACTAGACTGAATAAAATTGGAGAAAAGTATGTTGATCAAAGCTACCGAGCATAAAATGAACACATTTTACTGCTGTTTTCACACCAATAACTTATAAATACGTGAAGCTCGTAGAGAAAATATTGAACTGAATCTCTTGATCTTTTTGACTTTATAATGGAATGTAACATTGTCGTATATAAATACAATATCTAGAGATTCATCTATGCTAACTACAAGCACGAAAATTGCTCTGAATCCAGTTGAATACGGTGAATTAAACTTACCTTGTAATCAACATCAGCTAATTTTCAAACCAAAACTTTGATCTCTATGTCTGGATTTTATAATTGAATAATGATATGAGAATACATACAATAGTATTAGTTACAGTGATGTAAAGCATAACTTTTTAAAAGATCCATGTAAAAGATGCATATTAGTTAATTTATAATACAATACTGATCATGTATATTACATACAGGCAGTCCCTGGTTATCAGCGGCCTCTGTTAATGGCGATCCGGTTCTATGGTGCATGTTTAGCGCCATAAAGTCGGTGATTTATGGCACCATAAGGGCAGAGTTTTGGTTATCAGCACTATAAGGTGCCGATAATAGTTATGGCGCCATAACATGCCTAACAGAGGCACCATTAACCGAAAATTGGCGCATAGCGGCATAAATCACCGAGTTTTGGTTAATGGAGGTTTTCGCTTATCATCACCCCGCCAAGAAGGGAACACCTGCCGATAACCGGAGAGTGCCTGTATTTGGCACTAGATCCGGAGGCAAAAACCCTCAAATTTATATTTCCAGTTTGCACTGATATATCCAGAAGTACTATACACCACTGTCAGTTATCTCGGTGCGCTACCGTACGTCATTTCTCAGCCCCTGTATATCAAGGATACATTAGTGCATACTATGTTAATTATACTGTAAAGTAATTTGTGAATATCAGTTTCAATAAGCAACTATTGACAAAGACCATAAATATCTTAAATTTTGTTAGTTTTAAACTTTTTCAGTTTTGCTGGTTTTCATTATCATTACGACCACCTGCAGTGCAGTAAGACATAAAAGGCCTCTGAAATTCCTATACTTTTATCTTTCCCAGTCTTTCATTTCTACAAATCTATACCCCTCTCCCACCTTCTGTCTCATGGTTCCTATCCAAGTAGGTCTGTATCATCCAGCACGGTTGGTGCCCATGGGAGCTTGGCCGAGACTAACAAATACTATTCTATTTGGGATTGTGCAAAGGACATTTCCGAACCATCTTCATCTCCCAATCATCCATTATCTCATCTACATATGGGACTTCATAATTTCCTTTTTGGTATAATTTTTCACTATGTTGCCATATGAATCTTAATGTTCATATAAAGCTGTATCCTCAAATTGACTAAGTGCTTTGTATGTTTCATTGTCACTCGTCTCGTAGATCAAGACAGATTGTACCGAGCTAACGTTCTCTCTCATTCGACAAACCATATTTGCCAGTACGTACTTAAGCTTGCCAGCAAGTAAAAGAACTCCAATTTTGGGGATCGTATGCCCAGAAAAATCAAAGGGCTTTACCCCTATTTTTCCTGTCATAGCACTTCCCCCGTGGTGCAGTGCTGTCGGTGCACCTCACGTGGTACAATGTAGGCATTACTAACTGGTGTGTGCAGTGTCCCTTTAACCCTTGGCTACACTCAACTTTATTGCCTTTTAACTTGACTACCTCCAATCCCACATCTTTATCTTGTGTCTGTCCAAAACCTCTCCTACTTATTAGTGCAAGTGTGGATATTTCTCCCTGTTTTCCTTGATCTTTGCTGCACTTCTTTTATTTTCTGAATTTCTTTTTCTGCTGTAGTACTTAGCTAGCAACTTGTTTTCACTGTTTTCAGCACTGAATGGCTGAAAGTGCCCCAGAGCAACGCTTTACAACCTGAATTTTGTAAATCGGTCATTAATCCATTCATAGCCTATTCCAGCATTCAGGTACATAATAGTGTTCAAATATTGCTGTAAAGAAGAAATTAAACCTTTGATTTTAGACATTAGGAAGTCAGTCCTTCACAAAATAAGCAGTGTTTAAATTACAGTATGTAATATCCTTTGCCCAAATAACTGACTAACATAAGCTTTTCCTATGCTGGCAAATATGGTAAAGAATTCTGTCTATATATAAGAGCAAACCCTTGGCCAGTCTGGCAACAGTTGTTAAATTTTTATTTGTTTCCTATTCAGTGTAGTTTAAGTAACTACTGAACATGTACCATTGTATTCAGTAATACTATATAAAAATCAGGTCTGGTTTTCTGTTAATTTCATTAAGAGTGTAAGGTGCTATATAGCACCATGGAAAGATTAAGCCCTCTGAATATTTTTTTCAATTTTAGTTTTGCAGACAGCGTAGTCCGTGCACGTGCAATAGAGTGGATCAAAGGTTTAGGGTCGGATGAATTGGTTACGTTTTTGCCCCAGCTTGTCCAGGCTGTGAAGCATGAGGCATGGGACGTGTCGCCGACTGCGGAGCTTTTATTGGAACGAGCCCTAACGTCACCCAGGCTTGCTCACCATCTGTATTGGTTACTCAATCAGTGCCTTCCTCTTCAGGTGTGTTTCTAAAATAATCCCCAGTATTTTGTACAAGAGTAGTTACTGTTTACTGAATAAAGATTTATTATTCTATTTTATGTTTGCACTTTATAAAATAAATATTTAAGTTGAATTAATTTTTTGGAGTTTTTGCAAATTTCGTTGGTGTGGATTTTTTTTTCTTTTTTGGTCGAGTTTTCATTGACATGAAAAACCTTTGGTTAAATTTTCATAGCCAAAGACTGGCATATCACTTTTGAAAAACAACTAAGTGTCAGCAAATGCTATTGGGTATTGTACATAGGGCTTTATATATTTATTACAATGATTCCATGCATCTCACACCATGTACTGTAGGCATTACTTAAAAGTTCATTGCAGTGTTCCTTTGGTTCCTAGCTGTAACCCCTTTCATTCCTTTTAATGTACCATCATTCATGTTCTCTTCTTTTATCTTGGTATCCAACCCCTCTACATTTTTTTCATAGTGCAATTGCGAGGTTTTCTTCTGTTAACATCTTTCAAACCTTTCTACTCCCAATTCCCGTTTCAGCGCTGAATGACCTCATAGGTTCCAGTGCTTGGCCTTGGGCATAAATTCTGTATTCCATTCCATTCCATTTATTACAATGATAAAATCAATAGAGCCTCTTTTTAGATCAGTTGTTCTCCCTTTACTAGAAAAGTATTGTTTTCTGGTGTGGTTTGTAATGGTAGGTTTCTGTTTCCAAACAATAGTAATTAAGACTGATCATTGATGGATGGTCTCAAGAAGTCCTTGAGCTGCCCAGGAAACGTGCATATTTAACAGAGACTCCCCTCTCCAAGGCGGTTTAAAAAAAAAAAAAAAAAAAAAAAAAAACTGGTCCATCATGAGGTTCCAAGCCTGGTCAGCGACCAACACCCACTTCATATACGCACAAGTTGCCAGATGCCACAGATTCTTTTCTTTACAATCTTTGATTGTTTTTAACCAATTTCTAGCTGGCACTAGAAGATTACCCCATTGTCAAAACCTCAGGTTTGTTCCGCATATGAAAAATACATACTATTAATTAAAGAATTTATCATTTTAATTGAGCTCTTTCACAGTCACAATTGATCCCTGATCCTCTTTTTCTGCTGAGTGAGACCAGATTTGATGAACAGCAGCACCAACGTGCACTAAATGTGTCCTGCTGTCAAACTTCTCAGTTCCAGAGGCTCTCTATTCCTCTCAGTGCTACACTGGGAATAGTCTCCCTGAGGATATTGTTCAATTAGATCCTCGTAAAGTTCAAATGAAGATGCAATGTATTACTACCCTAAAATAATTCTTGCATTTTAGTAATTTAATGAAATTAGCTATATTTATTAATGTGTTTTTTCTTTTCTAATAACTAATCTCTTCATTTTGTATTTCCCATTACTTTCTGTTATGTCTTTCAAATTATCACCATATTCTTTGGAAGCTTGAATTTCAAGTCAGTGGCCCCTGTTGGCTTGTTCCATATAAATAGGGTTCATCTTCTGAATGATGATATATAATAGTAATAATGATAATAATGTGAATGAGGGTAATGACTCAGTAAGTTATGAAAATAGGTTTTTCATATAAACTTACTTATAAAATTTTTAATAACAGATGCCTTAATCTGTGTAGTAGAACTTTCCCCAGTTGCACCGGTATTCTGTAAAGAATTCACATGGTGGTTAGGCCTGAAGTAGTATGTTCTGGAAGGGATTCCAAAGAGATTGTGGAGTAAATCCTGATAGAGAAAGGGATGGAGGCAGAAGAGTGGAAATAGACTATAATATGTATGAATGTATTGCAGTGAGGAAAATTTAGAAAAGGAAGGTTGCTAACACAAGATATAGAAGTACTGAAGTTAATGGGGAATAGGATTCACACTTGAGAAATCCACAGTAGAGGCAAGAAAAAAATTTGAAAACTTATACGATAATGGTGATGAGTAAGACAGTAAAAACAGCTTTTTGTTCCTACACTGTATACAAACCGATGGTCCTTTACAATAGGAATTACTTAAGGCGAAGGAATTGCTTAAGGTGAAGCCTGGATGCGGCCGCTGAATTTTCAAACAAGGTAGTACAGTAGTTAACTATCGTTCGGTCGTTGATCATGCCAAGACCGGGGTTGAGCGTTCAGTTTGCTTTCAGCTGCTGTCGATCGAGCACGCTTCTCTGTGCTCTCTGCCCAACCATTTGCTGGATTTTCTCCGCTTCTTTCCCTGTGGGATTTTTCCTTGTTTTTTGTTTGTGTATGCGGTTTTTAAGGGTTTTGTTTGAGTCGTTACCATGAACCCTCGACAAAACTTGGATCTCCAGCCCTTGTTGCCGTCTAGTTCTGTCAGGCGTTGCTCGGGAGTAGACAGCAAGAAGTGTAATAAAATTAGAGCCTTGGTGGAAGTATATCCACATACATTGTCTGCTTCTTGCCGGGCCATCGATTGTGATGGCAATATAACGTGTACGGAATGTTGCTTGTGGTCTGCTGCCCAGTGGGAGAAGTTTGCTGGGAGAAGGAGGTATGTCAGGAGACCGAAGTCCTTGGTGGGGAGTGTCTCCGCCCCCTTCCACTCCTGTTCTTGATCATTCTTCCTTATTCTTGTCCCCTAGCAGTTGTCCTACGTTTGCGGGTCAGAGCAGTGGGAGAAGTTTGCTGGGAGAAGGAGGTATGTCAGGAGACCGAAGTCCTTGGTGGGGAGTGTCTCCACCCCCTTCCACTCCTGTTCGTGATTATTCTTCCTCATTCTTGTCCCCTAGCAGTTGTCCTACGGCGGTTGGTCAGAGCAGTGCTCCTTCTGGGATCTATCCTTGTCCCGAAGGTCGTCCTTCGGATCAAGGATGGACCTCCTCCTCCTAACCCGACTTTTCATTCTGCAGGCGAGTTGCCGGGGTTAGATGAGGCATGGACTTCCCTGGGCCTTGTGGGTTCCCCGTCAGTGACAGCGCTGCTGGCTCAACTGAACCGTGCTCCCACCAGCGCTGTCACTCACTCGAGAACTACCCCTACCACTACCACCACCTGCCAGCCCAGCTACTTTGCTCCCCCGCACCTGGTCTGGTCGCACCAGCCGACAAGCATGTCTGCTTCCGTGTTTGGCAGCATCAACTGCCTTCCCTTGCCTTTCTGATGCTGCCACCCGGGTTCCTGCCTCCACTGACGTTGGCAGAAGTAAGCAATGCCAGCCATGCCCAGGATGGGCCCTGCTCCATCAGAGCGCACTCTGGATTGCTACCCTGTCCCTCCTGTTGACATCCGGACTGGCTACTGTTCCCAGATCTGCTTCCGACTCTGCTGCTGCCCCTGTATGTGAGCCGTCTCACTCTGAGGCTCCCTGGATGGCTCTCACTTCGATCCTGCAGAAGCTGTCGGAGAGGAAGAGATCGAGGAAGGTGTCGTCGTTGTCGTCTTTGTCTTTGTCTTCGTCGTCGTCTTCGTCTTCATCTTCGTCTGCCTCCTCCTCTCCTTCCCCTTTGAAGGTTTCTCAACCTAAGAAGGGAAAGGTCACCTCTCCTCCCCCTAAGAAGTCTTGTGTCAAAACTTTGAAGGGTCTGCTTTCCTCCTCCGGGAGGAAGGCAGTTGGCTCTCTTGTTGGCTCGCCCTCTCCTTCGAGAGCAGGAACCGAGGCTTTGCTTTTAGAGGTAAGTGAAGGCCTTGGGAGCCTCTGGAGCATTAACAAAAGTTCGTTCTCCAGGTTCTGAAGGCACTGCCGGAGGGACTGGAGACGGGTCGGGATCTCATTCGCGAGTTTCCTCGAATGTGGAACCTTCCAAGGGAGGTAGCACATTCACTGACAAGAACGCGGGATGAGCACCCCGTAGGGACAGTGGCATGAAATGGGAGAAGAGATCAAGCTGCAGCTCGGACCCACCTGCGAAGACCAAGTCTGGTTCTTCGTCAGGGGCCAAGAATGTTGCACCTCCCCCTAAGGAATGAGCAACAGGAGAGACGAAGAGGAGGTCCCCTGTTCCATCCTCTTCACCAGGGGCTTCGGCCTCAAAGAGCACTGGGGGATGTCGTGAGGAGGATGCGCAATCTTGCCAGGCAGGGGTGCACATCTCCGCGGGCAGCAGTGGTGCTCGTAATAAGACCACGGCTCCCACCAGTGCTGCTACCAGTCCTGCTACCATCTCTGCCACCAGTGCTGCTGCCAACACACTGCTACAGTGCTTTGAGAGCAGTCGCATTCCCCTCGGGTGTCCACATTGTCAGTACGATTGTGTTCTCATAGACACGCACTTGTCACCACCGCGGGTTGGTACAAGTACGTGGCTCACCCCACCTGGCAGCAGTGCTGCTATGAGTGAAGGCATCCAATCCACCTCTCCTATTCCCTCTACCTCCTTGGGATACACTGGGAGGGGTGAGGAGAATAGCAGGAACCCCGCAGAGTGCTCTCCACAGGATTCAGCGACAGCAGCCTACCTCCCTGAAGTCTAAGGACCTCATCGGTTGTACACTAAAGTCGTGGAGTGTGGATCAAAGGAGTATGGCTTGGTTCCTCTGTATGGAGGAGTAGATCGGGAAGACCGATCCCTGGAAGGATGTGGGCCTTTACCAAGGGACTCGGAGACCCCCGAGATACAGAGGACTTTTGCAGAGATTGTTGCGCTGGTTCGTTAGCACAACAATCTTGGGTAAGCAGCCACGACCTCCTCTGCAGGAGATCATCCCTCTGGCCTCGAATGCTTCTGGGACCCAAGAAGGAACCCAAATGTTCTACAGGACTTCCGTGTTCTGCCTAAGCTGACGGCGTGTTGGAACAGGTGAATGATCTTGTCTCGGGATAGGAGAATTCTCTTAGATCCAACGGTTCGGATTGGCTGCTTCCCCCTCCTCTACCTCACCAGAGGCGCTTCTATACACCCTTGGACAGGCCTCTACCGACTACAGGTTGACCTGGACCTGGTTCGACTTGGTCCGGGTCTGTCGCTGCAACACCTATCTGCGGAGAAAGTTTCTCTCTCGTAACATGAAACGGCAACATTGGAAGCCACTGCTATGGCAGCTCTCCAAGCAGTCTCCTGGTTGGACCTCCAAGGTTGCCGCTTCCTCCAGGGGCCACCACCCCAGGGGAAGACTCAGCCTTCGGGAGACTGTCAGTCAGGAGGTAGGGCTATTACCTACCTGGCCCACCAGGCTGCTAACCTGTGGGCGAACCTGGTACTCGAGGCGCAGCACTACCCTCTCTCGAGTATGCAGGTCTCTCAGTTCCGAGTTGGTTTTGGCACTGAGAAATGGACTGTTGCTGGGTTCTGCCTCTCTCTTTTGATAGAGAACAGGTAGATGCTGCGGTGGACAAGCGGCGGGACGAGGGTAAGGACCGGCTTGTTCACCAGGCAGTAACAGAAGCATCTGCGCCTTCGTGTTCTACAGCGGCCAGACCTTCGAGTTGGGCTAGCACTTCCTTGGCCCTGAAGAAGTCTTCTGCTTCGAAGGGAGCCAGGGAAATGACCCAGCCTTCTTCTTCCTCTTCTAAAGACGAGTTCTCACCCCCTTACAGAACGACTTCTAGTCGGGACGAAGAAGGAAAGGAAAGAAGAAGAACAAGGAGAAACGCTAGGGCTGGCGTTCCAGGAACACTGTCTCTTTCTGGCTTTGTGAGATGATCAGGAAGGCATACTCTACTGCAGGCAACAACACCTGTACCCTTCATCCATTGCTTTGTTTTTGCCCTAATGTCTCAGACATATGGTTCTTCGCTTTCCCTTAAGTGCGAATTACCTTTCGCTCTTTAAGGAAAAACGCCTCTGATCCCATAGTTCTATAACTCCGATCAGGTCAGTGGCAGGTCCCTCTCCCTTGCTCTAAAGATCGGGAGAAGAGCCCATGTAGGCTGAACACCAGTCAGTTCACAGGAGCTCACTCAGGTTCCTCCCACCAATCAGTGAGTCTTCCTATTGTAAAGGACTGACGGTTTGTATACCGTGTAGGAACAAATCACAGTTTTTGAAAGTAAATTTTATTTTTTCTAACTATACTAACCTAGGTCCTTTACACATACTGTCCACCTCAAGCCACCCCTCAGTCTGTTACTGGGCCGAAAGCAAATTGAACGCTCAACCCCGGTCTTGGCATAACCAACGACCGGACGGTAGTTAACTACCGTACTGCCTTGTTTGAAAATTCAGCGGCCGCTTCCAGGCTTCGCCTTAAGTAATTCCTTTTGTAAAGGGCCTAGGTTTGTATAGTTAGGAAAAATACAATTTACTTTAAAAAACTGATACTGAATTGACAAAGATAGCTAGACTCCGGATGAATAAATGTCTTTTGAAGAAACAAGCAAAAATTGATACAAAAGGCTTGTACTACTCCCTGCAGATGAGACATGGGCACCGAGAAACATAATTGATATTGTCAGCTTTACTGCTCTCTTCTCACTTGATAGTTAAAATGCAATTTTTTATTTTCTGTCAGTTAAGCATATCTTGATATAACCAGACCAACTGAACTGATTAACAGCTCTCCTAGGGCTGGCCAAAGGATTAGATATTTTTACTTGGCTAGGAACCACATATTGTATATAGAAAAATTAATTTCTAATCACCAGAAACAAATTCCCTTGATTCCACGTTGGCAGAGCGGGGAATCTAACTCGCAACTACCGAATCGGTAGGCGAGCATGAAACCATTCGTCCAATGAGGAACCATGTCCTCTATTTAAGAATGAAGTACAGTAGGGCCTCGATAATCGCGGGGGATAGGGCCCAGAACCCCCCGTGATAAGTAAATACCCGTGTTATCATGGTACCCCCCTCAAAAATTGCTTAACTGCCTACTCTAATAGTTAACCCACCCAAGACCCACTATTCCAATGTTTATAACTGCCTACTTTAGTTCAAACACCAAATATGTCTTCAACTATCACCTTAAACTAGATTCAAGACAGTTTCAAAGTTATTTTACATCATTAGCCTTAAAAATATATGCAGTATATGTACTACTGTACATATGTCCCTACTAGCCTATGCATTACAGCTAGAACCCTACATACGCATGTGCTATTACGTACTCATGTGGGCCTCTTTTTCTTTTACAAGGAAAAAGAGGGAGAGAGGTAAGAGAAATATAAAAATTGTCAATCATATAGGTACTGACCAACGATCTATGTTGATAAAGATGGCGAAGATTTTGCAGTGCAATTGGACAAATAAAGATAAAGCTACCTGCAGCATGCAGTGAAACATCTCTTCCCTTCTTCACAACACAATTATATATTACATGTAATAACCTTCATCTGACGTTTAGGCTTCTTTCCCATAAGAGTAAAAGAATCAGGGCTTTTGGATGCCATATAATTAACTCTTTTATATGGGTACAATTTAAAGAACTTGGCAAACACCACACTTCAAAACAACAACAAACAAAACTTAGACAAACGTGAGTAGGCCAGTGTTGCCAAGTGGGAATGGTAATTTCTTGCTAGATTTTCTTTCATAAGGTGCTAAAAAATTCACATCGTACACAACAGTGCCACCCAGGCAATTTCAACAGATCCGCACATCATACTACTACGCAACTGTACATTAGTTATGTGAAGATAGTGTTAATAGTACAAATGATAGTTATTGTGTCATTAAAAATATCAAAATAAACGAAGTCTCAAAGCCGATTCTATGTCACGTTTTTCCTAAACGTGTAGCCTAAGAGGAAAACGTCACTTTGTTTCATCACTGCCACAAACCCCTAACAAACCTCCAGCAATGGAGTGTACATATGATCATTCTAAACTATTACTACCAAAATAACGATGATATTTTGTATTGAAAATGAATATTACGTATATTCCAAACATTTTTATTACCATGAGTAGTACTATTAAAATTTCGAAAGATAATCTTGCTGTGAACGCTACCATAATTTGATTTTTATATACGTGAGTACATTTTGTCAGCTGGCTGGCCACGCTTAGATAAAAGTTGATTTCACTGATATGGAATTACTCCATGAATAGCCTTTTTATTATGAAGATATGACGATAATATATAAGGTAAAAAATGGTGTTACGTATTTCGTTTACGCTTCGTCGCCAATAGCAAACAATTCGATAATCTATGACAATTATAGTTTGTATGACTACATTGTTCAGAGAAGTTATATACATATACTACCAATAATGAAGTTCGAATTAATTTTAGCCTTAGTGTTATTACTACCGTAATTACACTACTATTAAAATTTCTAAAAGATTATCAAACAATAAAGGTTGCTGTGAACGCAACCATATAAATGCTACATTTTTGTAACTTTATATGTTCACATTTTGTGGCTGGCCACTCGGAGTATAAGTTGAGTGCAGTGATGTGGAATTATTCCTGAATAGGCTATTTATTTTGAAGATATGCCTATAAGGTGAGAATGGTTTTATTACCTTTATTGTCAGTTAATATCATAATGTGAATCTGTTAATGTATGTTGGTGGTTATCGCACTGCAACTAGGCTTAACCTACCAATGAATGTCATACATATACCTTGAATAGGCTATTTATTATGACAATATGCCTATAATATATGAGGTGAGATGGTTTTATTACCTTTATTGTCAGTTAATATCATAATGTGAGTCTTTTCATGTATGTTGGTGGTTATCGGACCGCAACCAAGGCTTAGCCTACTGATAAATATCGCATACACAACACGGACAAACCGGCGATGCTGTGATTCATACCAGCGATATAGCATAAGAAGCGGTCCAAGAAAAAACCCATGAATAACTGATTCCATGATTACTGATCTGCGACTAAGCGATGCCCCACTGTTTTTAAACTTTTTACATATAAATCATATTGAACTTTTTCCTTTTAACCTTACAGACCAACATGGGTGGTGAACGTGAGGTTGTTAGTGATGCCCGTTACAGACGTCGTCTAAATTTAGTCACCAGAGCATTGATGGCAATTTGTGGAAAAAACATGGAGAACAGACTACTAACTCAGGAAGCAATACTTAGGGTAAGGCTATAAGGCATTAAGAATGCATCACTGAGACACTTCACAAGTTTTGGATTTTTGGACAATTTGGAAAACAAATAGTCTAAGCTTGTAAAACTGTTATAGAAAGATGTTACAAAATTATTTTTAGTGTGTGACATTGGAGTTGTAAATATTCATGTTTTTTAAAAGTTTGCAGTTGAATTTTTGTGCCCAATTGCTCCAGTGTTATAAAATTTTAAAGTTCTTATGTTGTATTTTCCTTGTTCAGATTTCATTTGAGTTATTTCTTGTTTAAGTATGGTTGTTTGGCATTAACAATATTGAACCTGTTGCAAGTATTTTGTCTTTTCAGAGTCTTTATGCAACTGCTATGAACATCAAAGACACAAAAGACTCTCAGCGAATGCATGTTTTGAGCCGGGACCTGGAAAATATCCACTTCAGTTTAGAGGTAAACCTCAAGCCGGGTATTAACCCTCTTACGCCGATTGGACGTATTAAACGTAGAGTCAAAATGTCTCCCGGGTGCCGATTGGACGTATTATACGTCGACTCAAAAAAGTTTTTTTTTAAATTCGCGGAAAAATACTTATAGGCCTACCAGCCGAAAACTTTTGAATCGCGCACCTTGGGAGATGCTGGGAGCTCACGGATCAAGGCGTTCTTTTGTTTACAATCTTTACGCAGGCGCGCAAGTGCAAATTTCTTTCTTATCGCACTAAAAAGTATCAGTGACACATCTCAGAAATTATTTCATCACATTGGCGTAATTTTTGCACCATTTTAAGTTATCCGTTACATGGAGTATTATATATGAAAATGTGCGCAATTTCATGTAGAATACAACAAAAAATACTCATGATTGTAGCTTTTATCAGTTTTGAAATATTTTCATATAAATAACGACAAGTGCCAAATTTTCAACCTTCGGTCAACTTTGACTAGCGAAATGGTCAAAAAACGCAATTGTAAGCTAAAACTCTTATATTCTAGTAATATTCAATCATTTACCTTCATTTTGCAACAAATTTGAAGTCTCTAGCACAATATTTCGATTTATGGTGAATTTATAAAAAAAAAAAAATTTTCCTTACGTCCGCGCGGTAACTCTTCCAAAAAAAATCAGAAATTTTTTTGTGCGATTGTCGTAATGTTTGCAGCATTTTAAATTAGCCGTTACATAAAGTTTTATATATGAAAATGTGCGCAATTTCATGTAGAATACAACAAAAAATGATTGAAGGTTGTAGCTTATCTCTTTTTTCGAAATATTTGCATATAAATCACGATAAATAAAAAAAAACCACGTTCGGTCAACTTTGACTTTACTGAAATAGTCGAAAAACGCAATTGTAAGCTAAAACATTTACAATCTAGTAATATACAGTCATTTATTTTCATTTTGAAACAAATTCAAAGTGTCTAGCACAATATTTAGATTTATGGTGAATTTAAAAAAAAAAAAACTTTCCCTCCGCGCGCTGATTCACAGCCGCAAATCTCCGAAATGCGTACGTCACATTCTCGGAATATTTGCTCCTTTTCATATTAGGCATTTTATAGAGTTTTATATATGAAAATGTGCGCAAATTCATGAAGAATACAACAAAAAATATTTAAAGGTTGTAGCTTTTATCATTTTTGTAATATTTGCATATAAAAAAATATATATATATAAAAATTGAAATTCAGTCAACTTTAACTCGTCCGAAATGGTTGAAAACTGCAATTCTAAGCTAAAATTCTTACAGTATCATAATATTCGATCATTTGTCTTCATTTTGAAACAAATTGGAAGTGTCTAGAACAATATTTAGATTTACGGTGAATTTTTGAAAAAAAAAAAAACATTTTTTTACGTCCGCGCGTTACGAATTCATGCATCATTTTGTGATAATATTTTTTCTGTGCTGCTTTGATCGTTTTACAATGTGTTAAATATCAAAATGATCACAATTTAGTGCACAATACAATGAAAAAAAAAAGTAACTTTTTAGCTTTAACCGTTTTTTGCACAGCGCGATTTGAATACAATTATGTATGAATTTTTTTTGCTACCATATATTGCATTATTTATATATGATAATATTTTTTTCATTTCTGATAGTTGCATACTAAACTTCAGGCAATGACAAAAAAAGGAGCCAAAAATGAACTCTTAATCTTGAAAACTAAGCGCGCTGTGATTTTTTGAAAAAATTATTTTTTCCACTTCCGCGCTCACTCCAAACCCGCCCCGGCATATGGGAGACGTTTTGTTTTTAGGGCTTCGGCGTAAGAGGGTTAATTTGAGGCTTGTGAATATCTGACTCAAAAGTGGGAACTGCCCATAGTTTGCATTTTGTGGCATGCCTTAGTTGGTTCTAAAGCTTTGTTTTGTGTCATCATGCACTTTTCATCCTCTCCTTTTGATGTATTCCTACATAACTTACTTAACTTTGTTCCAACTTTGTTCCAGTTTTTAACCTCTTAATGAGAAAGAAAACCCATAGGACAGTCCTTGTGGGAGACTGCAAATGCAATCAAGACATTTTTTTAGCAATAATAATATGGTTATGTAGTCATTACTGTTGAAATTCCACCGTAGTAGCCCCTCCCCTTGTACACATGTAATTAATCTTTTTGGTTTTAGCTTTATAGTGGAAAACTGTTCAATACCAATGTAAATATGTGAACAGAAAACGAGGAAATTCTTCATTGTAGTGAAACAAAAATAGCAAATTTATTTAGCTTTAAAATCTGCCCATAGCTGCTGGCAATAGATTTCATAGTCGACTTCAATTGGATATCTTCTTAAACATTAAAAATATAACTCGAAAAGAGTTATCTAAAATATTACTATTATGAATATTTTAAAGGAGCTAAAAATGTTGGGGGGAGGGGTTCAAATTTCCATCACTACAACCCATCCCATGAACTCAAAACAACTGTAATTTTCTGGGCCAAATACTTTATGATAGTACTTCAAAGAACATAGAAAGAGGTGTTTTTCACATTTTATATTTAGTACAATATAACTAGTTTGTAGAAGGCTTTGGATTGATATAGTAGGGTTTCTTAGCATAATTGTGTAATTATGAATTATTCTGAATGTGAATGCCCCTTATTAAGACTATATATATCTAGTGTAGTCTTTTTGTAATGTTAATGTAAATGTGAATTTTCAGGCTAACCCAACATCACTGCCTTTGTCTCCATCTCTGGAAGTTGCTGGAGTGGATGTGAAAAATTGCTCCTACTTCAATTCATTTACGGTACCCCTAAGGTTGGCGTTTTTGTCATCAGAAGAGGGCACTGATCCAATTCATGCCATTTTGAAGGTAACTTTGTGTTTGTATCTAGAGATTTTGTTGTATAAACCCATCATTTCCTCTTTGTGAATCTAAGGAACAGCATTCCCAATAACAAATAAAAAGAGACCCAGGTGGTTTGTTAGCAGCAGGGCTTTTTCACATCCTTGGACCTTTGGTTCCATGTAAGTAAGAACTTCACTACTGTGTCTTTCTTGGTGTCAGCAAGTTTTTTCTTGGTAACTTACAGTTCCTGTTGTTATTCATTTTTCTTAATTTTGTTGATGATTTTTGCTGCTTATTTTTCTGCTCACGTTGTTTATGGTTACACCTTTTAAATGTGTATGTTCAGTGCAGTAATAATGGTAATAATGTAATGATGAAATTCTTGCTGGGCGGCAGTAACTCCGCCATGCTCTCCCTTTTATTGATGGCCATTACTTGTTAATATATTGAGTATTTTCATATGGTAGAAAAAACGTTTTTGTGAAGTCTACATTCAGGAGTTCATCCCATTTCTTGGTTGGCTTTTACTTGTGACATAAGAGTTCATTGATCAGATTTAAGGACATAATTCTTGAAGATGATGATGGTTCAAAGAAATCTAAGCAGATGTGGCAGTCAGCTGCTGGCAACTTGAGATGGTGTGCATTATCCTTCTCAATTCCTTCCCCTTGTCACTGTACCTGGAGAAAGTTCTCTTCTCCTAGAGACAAAAAGGATTTTTTGGTGAATGAAGTTTGAGAACATGAGTTCCAAGCAGATGAATATGATTTTGCCTAACTAAAGTATTTGTCCCTCATTGACACTTAATGTGTACTTGGGCAGTTCATTGGCCTTATCAGTACCAAAATTGACAGGTTTTCCATGTTGGTGTTTGTCCCCTTGCCAAATAGTAAAGTACTGTATTTATTGCTTAGGAAGACACATTGCTTGGTTGTTTTAATTTCATTGAGATGGTCAGTGATATAAATGAGGGATCTGTATGATGCAGAAATATATTTTCTTATGAGCAGAAATCTATTTTCTTAAGGAAAAATTAAATTTTTTTTTTTTTTTTATAAATCCATTTTATATATAAGATGGCCCATCTCCTAGGTCCACTCTTCCTCCTACCATATGTGCAAGATGTTAGTGAGGTGTCACCTCTATGGAACTGGTTTAAGGGTTCATGCAAATACTAATAGTCATTAGCAGCTTGAACAGCTTTTCAGCTTCAGCTACAACTTGGTTTAAATTTAACAGCATATTTCCTTGCTGATCTTTGATCTATAGGAAATAAAGTTATTAAATAAATATCAGTCCTATTCTACATAATGTCGTTTATAACAAAACTACGGTAATTGTTTACTATCGTATGATGGTTGAAATGCAAGCAAATGGATATCGCTGTTATCCAATTCAGTTGTACTTAGCAAAAAAGTATGGATTTCCAAAATCCAGGAACGTAACCCCCCATATTACTGTTATTTCATATGGGAAAAATGTTTAAATAACTCGTTTCTAGTTAACGCAAGCTCTCCAGGAATGTAACCCTCGCGTTAATTGAGAGGTGACTGTACCTTAACACACTACTTCAGGAATTGTGTATGGGATTTGTTTAATTGCACTTTTGCTATTTAGATATGATGGGAAATTGCATCAAAATGCAATCCTATATTCGTGGTGGGCCTAAATGCATAATGCATATCATTCGTTGTGATAGAAAATAAACTACTTGAAACCTCTTAGATTTTGAGTCATCACTCGGTATCAATAGTTTTTATCTGTGTACAGTTGACCACCATAATACGCTGGATTTGCCCCCCCCCCCACGAATAGCTAAGATTCACGAATACTTCATACCCCTCTAAAAATGCTTATAACTTGCTATTTTATAGCTCTATCATAAAAAATGTATGTCACAAAAATATGAAAATAATAGTAATTAGTGAATATTTCTATATGAAAAAATCCTGTGAATAATGTGAATATGTTCCACAGAAAAATCAGTGAATCCGTAAATTCGCGAATCCTGAACTGCAAATAGGTGGGGGTCCTGTGTAGTATTTAATGGAAACTCCTATAACTGTAGAAAACAACCTCTCCCTGATTAGAGTACCCAAATAAACAAAAATTATTTAGAAAATTAAAATCTTGATCTATGATTTAGACCTTGTAACTGAAGTGGTAAATTTTTGTTGGAGTTATTTAACCATCTTACGCCAACTGGACGTATTTTACGTAGACATTTTTTGTCTCCCGTGTGCCGACTGGAAGTATTTTACGTCGACTTACAAAAGTTTTTTTTTAAATTCGCGGAAAAATACTTATAGGCCTACCAGCCTAAAACTTTTGAATCATGAGCCTTGGAGGATGCTGGAAGTTCACGGATCAAGGTGTTGTTTTGTTTACAATCGTTACGCAGGCGCGCAAGCGCGAATTTCTTTCTTGCCGCACTAAAAAGTATCTGTGACACATCTCGGAAATTATTTCGTCACTTTGAAATAATTTTTGTACCATTGTAAATTAGCCGTTACATGAAGTATTATATATGAAAATGTGCGCATTTTTATGTAGAATACAACAATAAAATACTCATAATTGTAGCTTTTATCAGTTTTGAGATATTTTCATATAAATAACAATAATTGCCAAAATTTCAACCTTCGGTCAACTTTGACTACCGAAATGGTCGAAAAACGCAATTGTAAGCTAAAACTCTTATATTTTAGTAATATTCAATCATATGTGAAAATGTGCGCAATTTCATGCACAATACAACTAAAAACAACCCATGGTTGTAGCTTTTATCAGTTTTGAGATATTTTCATATAAATAACGATAATTGCCAAAATTTCAACCTTTGGTCAACTTTGACTCTACTGAAATGGTCGAAAAACGCAATTGTAAGCTAAAACGCTTATATTCTAGTAATATTCAAGCATTTACCTTCATTTTGCAACAAATTGGAAGTCTCTAGCACAATATTTCGATTTATGGTGAATTTATGAAAAAAATAACATTTTCTCTACGTCTGCGCGGTAACTCTTCCGAAAAAATCATACGTGCGATTGTGGTAATGTTTGCACCATTTTAAATTAGCCGTTACATAAAGTTTTATATATGAAAATGTGCGCAATTTCATGTAGAATACAACAAAAAATAATTGAAGGTTGTAGCTTTTCTCATTTTCGAAATATTTGCATATAAATCACGATAAATAGAAAAAAAAACCACGTTCGGTCAACTTTGACTCTACCGAAATGGTCGAAAAACGCAATTGTAAGCTAAAACTCTTAGTCTAGTAATATTCAGCCCTTTACCTTCATCTTGAAACAAATTCAAAGTCTCTAGCAAAATTTTAGATTTATGGTGAATTTAAAAAAAAAATCTTTCCTTCCCTCCGCGTGCGGATTCTCCGCCACAAATCTCCGAAATGCGTACGTACCATTCTCGGAATATTTGCTCAGTTTCATATTAGGCATTTCATAGAGTTTTATATATGAAAATGTGCGCAATTTCATGTAGAATAAAACTAAAAATATTTGAAGGTTGTAGCTTTTCTTTTTTCCGAAATAATTGCATATAAAAAATATATATATAAAAAAAATTCGACATTCGGTCAAATTTAACTCATCAGATATGGTCGAAAACTGCAATTGTAAGCTAATACTCTTACAGTATAGTAATATTCAATCATTTGTCTTCATTTTGAAAGAAATTGGAAGTCTCTAGGACAATATTTAGATTTATGGTGAATTTTTGAAAAAAATATTTGTTTACGTCCGCGTGTTACGAAATCATGCATTATTTTGTGATAATATTTTCTCTGTGTTGCTTTTATCGTTTTACAATGTGTTATATACCAAAATGATCGCAATTTAGTGTACATTACAATGAAAAAAAAGTAACTTGTTACCTTTAACCGTTTTGCGCACAGCGCGATTTGAATACAATTATATATGAAATTTCGTTTTTGCGCTATCATATATCGCATTATTTATATATGATAATGATAATTTTTTTCATTTCTGATGGTTGCAAATTAACTTCAGCCAATGACAAAAATAGGAGCCAAAAATGAACTCTTAATCTTGAAAACTAAGCGCGCTGTGATTTTTTGAAAAAAATATTTTTTCCGCTTCCGCGCTCACTCTGAAACCCCTCCGGCACACGGGAGACAATTTTTTTTTTACCGCTTCGGCGTAAGAGGGTTAACCCTTAATGGACGGATTGATCCTCAGGAGTAGTAATAACAGGTTTGGGGTGGTGGATGGATTGAGCCTGTAGTTAAACAATATTACGCGCCATCAATTTGGAAAGAATTGGGTGGGAAAGAGGTGCCAATACTTTTAAAGGCCATAAATTCACTTATGGCAACTTTTATACTGACTAAGATCACATGTGTGGGCGTCTCAGGACTTCAGTAGTGCTTACGAATTGAAGGGGGAATATTTTGCTTCTCTCTCTCACATGACGTCTTTTTGTAAATTTGCTCGTAAATATACTGAGGGGTTGCTGTTGTTTTTGTTGTATTTTACAATAGTATGTTGGTTGTAAATGTAATTTTACAAAGAAAATTGAAAAAAAATATAAGAAAAATGTGTAAAAGTTAAAAAAAATAATTGCTGAATCTTTGTTCTCAGTAAATTTACGTAAATATTTTTCAACAAATGTGCTAAGATTTTTTTTATCTGTTTTGATATTGTGTGAGCAGTAATTATAATTTTACAAAATTATTTTTTCTATTAGAAAAACATATATAAGTTGGCAAGGGGTTGTAAATAGTCATTTTCAACTTCTTGTGGAAGGTAGGGAAAATTTTTTAAATTCTTTTTCTTTCACCATGTACATTTGCATATCTTCTTCTTTCCATTGATGTGTTTAATTCATAAATTGGCCGACCTCAAAGTTTACCCGGTCTGAGGAGCAGCATATAGATATATTTACCCGTCCAGTAAGGGTTACCATCCAAATGGTGTTAAAATTTTGATGCATCAACATTGTTATTAACATAGAACTCTGGTGTGTTTTTAGGATTGACATTTATTTTGAAATTCTCCTTATGGAAATGTATGTTAATCTTGTTTTTGTGCACGTGGTTCTACATTTTTCAGGTAGGCGATGACCTGCGACAAGACATGCTAGTCATCCAGATGATAAGGTTGATGGACAAGCTGTGGTTGAAAGAAGATCTTGATCTGAAAGTAGTCACCTTTAGTGTTGTCCCTACAGGGGACAAAATAGGTTAGTTTACTCTGTGGATGTTGTTATAAATAAAAATGAACTTCTTTTGTAATGACCTTTCATGTCAGTCTGGTCACTTACCCTCAGTGTTTTGCTAGACTATTTTATAGAAGAGACCTTAGTTTGTATTTGTGTATCAAAATTTATTTACAGGCAGTTCCCCAATTACCGTTGGTATTGGTTACCGGCATTTCTGTTTTTCGGCGCTCGTTCTTTATACTTATTCATATTATTGGTGGCTTAGCCTAAGTGTTGAGACTGCCTCATAAAATACAAACATAACAAATATACATCTTTTCCTTGGTTCTTTTAAAAAGTTATCCTTTACTTCACTGTATCCAATGATACTGTATGTATTCTTATATTATAATTGTATTATAAAATACAAACAAACCAATCAAGTTTTTGTTTGTAAAAATCAGCTGATGGAAGTAAGTTTATTTTGCCAAATTTAACTCCTTTAGCTTCTCAGGAGTAGTAATAACAGGTTTGGGGTGGTGAACGGATTGATCCTGTAGGGCAATATTGAGCGCCATTCATTTGGAAAGAATTGGCTGGAAAAGAGGTGCCAATACTTCTATAGCCTGTAAATTCACTAATGGCAACTTTTACACTGGCTGAAATCAAGACTTGGCAGCTCATGCAAGCTTAGTAGTGATTTTGACTTCAAGGGGGAATTTACTGCCTCTCTCTCATTGGACATCTTTTTATAAATTTGCTCATAAATATACAAAATGGCTGCTGTTGGTTTTAGTTCTTGTCTTTTACGATAGTATGTCAGTTGTAAATGTAATTTTGCAAAGAAAAGTGCAAAGAAATATTAGAAAAAAATGTACAAATAAAAAAAAGTTACTGAATCTTCGTTCTCAGTAAATTTACGTAAATATTTTTTTAGCAAATGCTCTAAGTATTTGTTACTGATTTTATTTATTTTCTGTTTTATGTAGTGTGAGTTGTAATTATAATTTTACAAAATAATATAAAATTATTTATCAGAAAAAACATATAAGTTGGTAAAATTTATGATGTCTTGCGAAAGAAGCCCCACAAGGGGTTGTAAGTAGTCATTAACAATTTCTCATGGAAGGTAGGGAAAATTGTTTAGAATTTTTTTTCACCATGTGCATTTGCATATCTTCCTCTTTCCATGACATGTTTTTTTTGTATATTGGCAGACCTCAAAGTTTACCTGGCCTGAGGAGCTGCATATTGATTTTTTTACCCATCCACTAAGGGTTAGATTTAGCAGTATACTATATTTCCTTGCCAGTATTTTCTCCTTAGCAAATAAATGTATAATGTAAAAATATATCAGTCCTATTCTACCTAATTAACGTCATTTTGTAACAAAACTATGGTAATTATTTACTATTGTGCAGTGGCTGAAATGCAAGCTAAATGTTATCAGATTCGGTTCGGTTGTTGTAGCAAAACAACTGTTTTCATTCAGTTGTTTGTGGCTGTAGCGTTTAAGCACTGATTATAATAGTTACTAACGATACTTTTATCATTCTCTTTTGATTTTTTTACTTATTTAACTAGAAGATATGATAAATAAAAAGATGGAGGAAACGTTGGTATTTTGAAAAAGGTGACTCTCTCTCTCTCTCTCTCTCTCTCTCTCTCTCTCTTCTCTCTCTCTCTCTCTCTCTCTCTCTCTCTCTCTCTCTCGTAAGTTCATCGAATCTGATGTTAAAAATTTGTATAACTATCATGTAGACCATAATAATAGTAAATGATTAGGCAAATGAAATTCCACATTTTTATTAAAGACTTACATATTAGGGCAAAATATTTGGCAGTGGCACTAGGCATCGTTAACCAGTCTAGGGCACAGTAAGGTGGATTTGGTGCCCTTAGTCTTTTGAATTTTGGTTAGAAATGATTTTTCTGTTACCATCAAGCCCCCAGGAACAGAACCCCTGTCAGCAACCGAGGGCTGCCTGTACTTTATTACATCCTCATTAACGCTACTTTCATTAAAATTTCGTATGGTTTTCACTTTACTGTATTCTTTTAAGATCAGTAATTGGGTTGCTTTCAGGTATAATCGAGCTTGTCAAAGATGCAGAAACTCTTCGGAAGATCCAAACTGAGTATGGTGTAACGGGGTCATTCCAAGATCGCCCAATTGCTGAATGGTTAGCAAAACAGAATCCCTCGCAGCTAGAATATCAGAGAGCTGTTAAGAACTTTACAGGTAAGTCTTTTCATTTATTTTTTCTTGGAATAGCAAGTTAGCCAATTTAGTTTCAAGCTTAATATTTTACAGTATTAGATGCTTAAGCAGTGTGTGAAAATATTAGTTGTCATGATAATAGCATGAGGATTTAAGTCAGTCGCTTTCATTATTCGTTTATATGTCATGGGTACTGAAGACTTAGCTTTAGCAACATTTTTACAATTCACTGGGTATTTGTGACAGGGTAGGTGGTTTGGACTGTCCTGAATTTTTGTAATTGGAATGGTTCGTTGCATGTAGGCTTCCTTGTCTTTTAGTTTTTTTAATAAATGGAATTTTCTCCACAGCCTCTTGTGCAGCATACTGTGTTGCAACCTACATTTTAGGAATCTGTGATCGGCACAATGACAACATCATGCTCAAGACTTCGGGTCACCTATTCCATATCGACTTTGGCAAGTTCCTTGGCGATGCACAGAAGTTTGGTAACTTTAAGAGAGACCGTGCACCATTCGTACTGACATCTGACATGGCTTATGTAATTAACGGTGGAGAGAAGCCATCGGACAAATTTCAAGGGTTTGTGGATCTCTGTTGCAGAGCCTTCAACATTATAAGACGCAATGGCCAGCTTCTTTTGTATTTGTTTGCATTGGTAAGTTTTTATATACAAGACATGACTTTCTATAATTCATTTCAACATTGAGACACTGTAGTTTTATTTATGATCATATAACCTTTTACAAATAGGCATGTTATAGCCATTGGAGCATCCTTCAGACCTCAGTAGGACACAAAAATGAGAAAGTTAATATTTATATTCTTATTGTATGTAAACAGGTTCATGAAAAATACTTTGAATGTACTTTTATCTGTCTGGGTGTCCTCTACTCAGAAGTTTTTCTTTTCAGCACTTAAGTGGAAAAACATGTTGTAAAAAAAAAAGCACTTTTATGATGAAAGAAAAAGTTTTAGATTGGAGTACGTAATGATACAAGTGAGGACAGTTTATGCATAAATGATGACAGTTTATGCTTAGAAATAGGAATGTTTGCATAGAATTGATCTAATACTCTATGAAGAGATGATGAATGAGAATGTCTTGCAAATATTTAGCAATAGTGATATCCATGACAGGTTTTCTTTGAATTCGAATATGTAGTATAGTGAATTTTTAAATATTTTTTGGCCTGCCCGTGGTTCAATGTACCTATTTTAAGCCATTAATATTATGCAAAAGTGTGCTTTGATCTATATGGCTTAGCAGACATGAATCATATGACCATAAAAGATTTATTATCTTAAGAATAAAGCCTTGAGAAGATGAATAGGCATAGGTTATCATGATAGGCTGAGAAAGGCTGTGAAAGAAATGATGGTAGTTCCATATATGTATACGTACATAAAGATAATGATGAAGGAAAGAATGAGTGGCAGAATTTCACAGTGGTCCATTTCATTGCACAACATGGAGATCATGATGATGAATCATTGTAGTACTCAATAACAAGTCTCAGCCATCTTTTAGTTAAAAAATAAATTATTATATTAAGAGATACTCCTCCAACTCCCATCCATCAGTTTGGAAAACCAGAGCATCATGAATAACCCTGCCAGCAGCAACACAAATCAAGACCAATCATATGACCTTGATAACCAGAATATAGAATTTGCGTATAACGTTGAAACCTGAAAGGAGTGAATCACATGTACTTGGGGCCTTACAAAAGCCTTTAAAGACATTTTAAAGGCATGTAAATGTTTTTGCAGCACACTTTCAAAACTTTAGATAGTATGGGAGTTACTGGTATTGAATGGTAATCAGCAGTACTGGAGCAACCACTCCCAAGATTGAGCTAATGGAGTCACATTTACCAATTCTAGAAGCTAAGCAAACAACAGTCTTTACTAATATCAAGCATAGTGGGTCCCCATTACTTTGGGTATTGTCAAAAGCATTAGCCAAAATGGTCACTTTTTCTTTTGGACTATAGGTGAGAACCATCTGATGTAAACATGGAGTTACTGTTGAGTCTGTGCCAAATTACTGATTTGAGTGTGGCCCACTTTTCTTGATATAGAGCTATGTTTTAGAGGTAATTTTTGTATTAATTTTTGGCATAGTAAGCTCTGAGCCACAGCCCTTAGTTGGGTTTAATGATTCCATGTTAAATTAGATCATTTCTTCCCTGAAGTTGATGGGCTTCTTGTTTTGCCAAGCAAAGGATGAGATGAAGTGTAATGAAATTCTAATATACACACAAGAACTTTCACCCTATGTGCATATTATTGAATATTGAAGCATTAGACTGTGTGAGAATAGTTAGCTATCCTTAATTCCAGTCATATTTCACTTGGTGTAGCATAAGTAGTCTCTCAGCCTGTCAGATTTGACCATATTGTACTGTAAATAAAACTTCAGTGTTAGCTGTGAAATGGAATATGCAAGACATTGTAAAAATGTTATAGTACCTGCTGTGGTGATACCCTCATCTTATCAGTTGTTGTGCCTGGAAGTGGCTGTTTTATGTTTTATTGAGTTACTAATTTTTTGGCAGATGGCATCCTCTGGTATACCTGGAGTGACTTTGGAAGCAGTAACGTATGTTGAGCGGTCGCTGTTACAAGACAAGACAAATGCTGAAGCTGGAGCCATGTTTTCCCGTATGATTCAAGAGTCTCTGAAGTCCTGGTTTACTCAGGTATGTATCTTTAAACCCCCACACTAGATAAATGCCACAAAATGTCCTTTTCATGCATCTTTAAATCCCACGCTGGAGAAATGCCACTTATTGTCCTTTTCATGTAGCATCTTTAAACCCAAGACTGGAGAAGTGCCACAGTGTCCTTTTCATAGGTCTTAGTAGCCAGTACTACTGGTTCTTTGTAAGTGGTTAGTCCTAGGAAATTTGAACCTAGAACGAATTGTAAGTCAGGCAAGAGAGCATTTGTACATTGTGCACCAAGACTATACTTCAAAATACTGCCTGAAGTGAAGATTATATGAGAAGGCAAATTTTGAAAAAGAACACTCCTATTGTGCAGGAGCTATGGTACTGATGAGAAAATACTCCTACTCTGCAGGAGCTGTGGTACTGATGAGAAAATACTCCTACTCTGCAGGAGCTGTGGTACTGATGAGAAAATACTCCTACTCTGCAGGAGCTGTGGTACTGATGAGAAAATACTCCTACTCTGCAGGAGCTGTGGTACTGATGAGAAAATACTCCTACTCTGCAGGAGCTGTGGTACTGATGAGAAAATACTCCTACTCTGCAGGAGCTGTGGTACTGATGAGAAAATACTCCTACTCTGCAGGAGCTGTGGTACTGATGAGAAAATACTCCTACTCTGCAGGAGCTGTGGTACTGATGAGAAAATACTAGAAGAATTATGGATAGGAGCTTGAATATGCAGGGAGCTTTCCTCCAGATCCCTGTCCGAACTCCAGTGAGTTTCCAGTTCCGTCTTTCGGGACATGGCTCCCCAATCTGGAGTCTGTGCTTCAGCCTCTACGTAACACTTCAGGCCCTCTCCCAATTCCTAGGTCTTCCTGCATTTGTCTTTCCCTTTTGTCTGGGCATAACTTCAGTCTTTACATGTCAACTGGCTTCTTCATTACCTTCAAGAAATTAGCTCGAAGGCTTGTGACAGTAACCTTCACCGGGACAGAGAACACAGTCGGACACCTCTGTCTTGTTTCTTAGCCCAGGTCTTTTTAGTCGGACTTCAGTGGTAGATGTCCGATATGAATTGTGCAAGGGAACCCCTTCTGCTGCTGAGCCTAGTTCTAGTCGATTTGGGTAAGACCTCAGTCTTAACACCTCTACTTCAAGACATGTTGCAGAGGCTATTAAGGGGGCCGGCCGGAACCCCTATATAATGGGGTATAGGGTGAAAAATGCAAAGTCATGAAAAAATTCATGGAGCTTCATATGGCAATTGAGAATACGTATACGAAATATTTCGTCAAAATTCTTCTTACTTTCGTAGTTACAGGGTAATTAGTAAACATAACTCAATAAGCCTAAAACATTCGTCCGTACAAGAAAATGCAATATTTCTTCTGTTATCGTAAATTTTGATAATTATTGTCAAAGAAATTGTGAGAAATGGCATCTGTAGAGATTCCGTGGGTCGCAGAGGGGAGTCTAGTTGATCAGTAACTCGGTGCGAGCACAGACTTCAAGTAGTCTGCACGTCGAGTTTTACCTGTGACATTCACTTGCTTTTACATATGTTTATCTATGTTTTGGCAGGAATTTCATCATGCCAATGAGGAAAAGACAAGGAAAACTTCTCGCTAACATAAAGACGAAGAAAATTCGCTCTAATATGATTACAGAATATCATATGATGTGCGATATTAGCGTAGTTAGTGAAGAGAGAGGGAGGGTTGCGTAGTAAGTAAACGCCCCCGTCTTGCCTGAAGCACACGTCACACTGTCCTCCAGACTAAGATCTTTGAGCAAAGGGATCTTAATTTATGATAAATAACATAGTTTTGGTTTATTAATACCCAAAAAGGAAGATGAAATTCATATTAATCATGATTTATTAACTTTGTCTTTGTAAAAAGAGAGTACAACTTCGAATTTCACCTCATGACATTCTCTTGCATTTACGTTTGTTTATTTTTGTTTCGGCAAGAATTTCATCATGCCAAAACAGAAAATACTAGGAAAACATCTAGGTAACATACAGAAGAAGAAAATTTGCTGTAATAAGCCGAGTTAGTGAAGGAGAGAGAGAGAGAGTTGCGTAGGAAGGAGTGCCCCGTCTTGCCTGACGCAGTGCCCCAAGCTACGATATATGAGCAAAGGATCATCATTTATGATTAAATTATGATAAATAAAATAGTTTTGGTTTATTAATACACAAAAAAGAAATATACAGTGGTACCTCGAGATACGAAATTAATCCGTTCCGAGACGGCCTTCGTATTATGAGTTTTTCGTAACTTGGAACACATTTTACATGTAAAATGGCTAATCCGTTCCAAGCCCTCCAAAAACACCCCAAGCCTAAAACACATGTTCTAGGGTTACGACAGAAGAAATATGACTCCAAAAAGGCAAAATACTGTACATACTTGAATAATATTCAGCTGCATGTAATGTTCAACCCCATTTTTACTGCATATATTAGGACTTTAGCATATGTCCCTTAGCAATAAGCCTAGCCTATGTTAGCGGTTGCTACTGTAGCCTAGTCTATGATTCTGACATCTAAACCTAAGAGTTAAAAGCTTAGAATATGCCAATAAAATGTATAAATAATCAGTATGTACTCATTTCAAATAATTATTAATTAATCATTAACTATAATACACAAACAAACGAAAAACAAACCTTCCGGTCGATTGTTTACATCCAGCTCTTACCCGTCTTAGAGTATCGAACGAGCTCCAAGCAATCATTTTTCCTAGCACACAGTAAGCCATAAATTGTCATTAGTAACTCTCTTCAACTAATGAAACCACCAAACAGTATAATAACCATTCATTTCTATTCTTTATTCTATCTTTACCTAATGAAGATACAGAGTTAACGACAGCTATAATGAAATATGCGCATACGTAACGTAATAATAAAACAGAAGAAGAATTCTAAAAAATACGTATTTGTTGGCAGTCTGATTTATTTTATATTTTATGATATCTAATTCACAATTTTTTTTATTAAATGTATTGCAAGTACTCATTTCAAATAATTATTAAGTAACCATTAACTATAATAAACAAACAAAAAAAAAGCTTCCAAACGTCTGTTTACATCCAGCACTTACGAGTATCGAACGATCGCCAAGCAATCACTTTTACACAGTAAGCCATAAATTTTCATTATCTCTCTTCAACTACTGAAACTACCAAACAGTATAATAACCATTCATTTCTATTCTTTATTCTATCTTTACCTAATGTTTTCTTTATTAAATGTATTGCATGAATAAGTTTTTCAATTTACAGCAACCTTTTACCAATAGAACACTTAAAGCACAAGGGGTAGATGCTGACCAATAGGAGAGCAGGACCTTATGGGGTGACTAGCATCAGGAACCAATGGGAGAGTGGGAGGATGGTGGCGAGTTTACTCAGTTGGCGGCGCAGGAGTTTTAAAATTGTTCTCGGTGGTCCAGGCGAATCTCGGGACTTTACAGCAACAACCTTTCGTATCTTGAAAACTTTTCGTAAGTAGAGCAGTAAAATTTTTCGCATTGGCTTTCGTAACTTGGATTTTTCGTAAGTTGAGCCTTATGTATCTCGAGGTACTACTGTACATTCATAATAATCATTATTTATTAACATTGTCGTTATAAAAATACAAAGAAAAACTATCTTCTCACTTAGTTTTAAAGCTATAACATTGGAATTTGGTATATAACTCAGAAAGACGTTATATAACAATCAAATGAAGGCCTTTTTTCCAATTTTTGTTTCGTCTTTTTTTTTTTTTTTTTTTTTTTTTTTTTTTCCTAATTTATAGGGTTTATTTTTTTACCATAATGAAAAATTCATATCTAGCAAAAAAATGACTTTCAGAAAAAAAACTCCTCATTTGATTGGAGGTCTACATCAGGTTTGTATATGGTAGTAATCCCAGGTCTTATTATTAAATATCAAGGGAGGAGATAGAATTTGAAAAATGGTTATTTTCGGGATAAATCGCCCTGGCGTCACAAAACTGAAGGTCAGAGGCGAAAATCATATGCGGTTTGGAGATGTCCCAAGTCACCTTATTAAGTGGTATGAATATCAAAGTCCTGTCCTTAAAGAATGGCATTAGCCGGCCGGCCCCTTTAAAAGATTCAGAAGTCACCACCTTCCTCCGTCTACCCGACTTAGTGATCATCTTCAAAAAGCTTGTGGATCGGGCTCGACGTCACTTTTTAGGACATCACTGAACTTGCTGCAGACTACCTCTTCATTTCTGAGAAGATTTTGTTATCCTTGAAGCGGCACCGATCTGTGCTTATCTCTGGTTAAACACAGAGACCTGGCTCTTTCATTTTCTCAATGACCTCTCAAGTCCTTTTACAAGGCCAGCTAGGAAGCAAGAGATACGGTTTCCTCGTTTTCTTTTGTTTTAACCAAGAATGAGGATCCATCCAAGACCTGGATCCGTTCTTTCTCCCTTGGAGCTTAACAGACATTCTTGGCTAGAAGCTGTGTCCAGCTCGCTTGATGCCAGTTACACCCCGGTGCCAGTGCATGCTCCAAGCATCCAGGAGCGCTCACCAACTCAGGGAAAAAGAATGAGCCCTCTGTCCAATTGGAGATTTATTTTTCAGATATTTTTCTGAGCAGGACTTGATAATTAAGAGGGTCTTCTTATCCTTTGATGGTCGTTCAAGAACCCCCTCTCCACCTGACTAAGATCGCATTGTCCATCTTTCTAAAGAGATTTTATTTCTGAAACACGCTCAGATTCAGGAAAACAACTTTGCCTTCTTTAAGTTAAAGTTAAGAACATCAGAGCAGCCTCTACCGCTGTAGCTTTCAGGCACATGTGCCCCTTCCATTCTGCTTCGTCCCACTGGAAGTATAATTTGTTTTTTTGTCTCACTAGTATAAGAAGTGAAAACTGAGCTAGTATGTGCTCCACTGGCGCCCAGCTCCACTAGCATCAGCTATAGAGCTTCCAGAACCTCGAGCTACTAGCTATCTTGGCTCCGAGTTAAAGAGCTCCCAGTGCCCAGAGCTTTGGGCTCGCCTGGCGCCAGCTACAAGCTAGCACCAGCAATATTTATACCTGTCCACGAGTTACTACAACTTGCCTTGCGCCATCTCCAGACTGGCACCAGGTACTGTCTATCGCTAGCTATAGAGCTTCCAGAACCTTAAGCTGCTAGCTTGCCTGGCGCCAGCAACGAGTCTGGCCCCAGCTATACAGCTCCTAGTGCCCAGAGCTTTGGGCTCCCCTGGTACTACTGGGCTACAGTCCAGCACCAGTGATATTTATATCCATCCGCGAGCTCGCCTGGCGCCAACTCCAGACTGGTGCCAGCTAAACAGTGTTTAAAATTCTTCAGTATCAGAGGATATAGTGACTGGCATGGTATAGCAGGAGGAAGCATGGGATTTTCTCCTATGATCTCTTCATCTTCTAGCTAGGTATAGTTTTTAGGAGACAGGAGGTACTAAGTACTTCGAGCACCCACCACTGTTCAGTGGATGGGTTGTGGTGTTATTTCAGTGCAGGTGGGAATGTTTCTGGTGGTTTTTATGTTGGTACTGCACCTAGGGCAAGGTTACCTTTTAAAGTTTTGCTAGCTATTGGACCTCCTCTTAGCTGTATAACTTCCCCTGATGCTTTGGTAGCCATCAGAGCACTCCTTCACTAAAAAGCTCCTACTTAAGTAGAGGCAACCTTTGGCTTTACCGCCACGCCACAACAGGTTAAGGGGGCCGGCCGGCTAATGCCCTTTTTTAAGGACAGGACTTTGATATTCATACCACTTAATAAGGTGACTTGGGACATCTCCAAACCGCATATGATTTTCGCCTCTGACCTTCGGTTTTGTGACGCCAGGGCGATTTATCCCGAAAATAACCATTTTTCAAATTCTATCTCCTCCCTTGATATTTAATATTAAGACCTGGGATTACTACCATATATAGACCTGATGTAGACCTCCAATCGAATGGAGAGTTTTTTTTCTAAAAGTCATTTTTTTGCTAGATATGAATTTTTCAATATGGTCAAAAAATAAACCCTATAAATCTGGAGAAAAAAATTTATAGAAAAAATACGAAACAAAAATTGGAAAAAAGGTCTCTATTTGATTGTTCTATA
Source organism: Macrobrachium nipponense (assembly GCF_015104395.2). NCBI lineage: Eukaryota > Metazoa > Arthropoda > Malacostraca > Decapoda > Palaemonidae > Macrobrachium > Macrobrachium nipponense. The sequence goes on from NC_061105.1 coordinate 36,166,120, forward strand.
ATGTCTTTCTGAGTTATATACCAAATTCCAATGTTATAGCTTTAAAACTAAGTGAGAAGATAGATTTTGAAGGTCAATAAGTATAGTTTTGAGATACGGGCGTTCAAAGTTTTCCTTCGTATTTCTATAAAGACAATATTAATAAATAATGATTATTATGAATGTATATTTGTTTTTTGTGTATTAATAAACCAAAACTATTTTATTTATCATAATTTAATCATAAATGATGATCCCTTTGCTCATATATCGCAGCCTGGGGCACTGCTTGAGGCAAGATGGGGCACTCCTTCCTACGCAATTCTCTCTCTCCCCTTCACTAACTCTGCTTATTACAGCGAATTTTCTTCTTCTGTGTGTTAGCGAGATGTTTTCCTTGTATTTTCCTCTTTGGCATGATGAAATTCTTGCTCGAAACAAAGATAAACAAACGTAATTGCAAGAGAATGTCAAGAGGTGAAACTCGAAGGCGTACACTTTTTTTACAAAGACAATTTAATAAATCATGATTATTATGAATTTCATATTCCATTTTGGGTATTAAAAAATCAAAACTTTGTTATTTATCATAAATGAAGATCTCTTTGCTCAAAGATCGTAGCCTTAGGCACAGTGTGACGTGTGCTGTCAAGCAAGACGGGGGCGTTACTAAGCAACCCTCCCCTCTCTCTTCACTAACTACGCATATATTATGATATTCTGTAATAATACCTGAGCGATTTTTCTTCGTCTGTATGTTAGCGAGATGTTTCCCTTGTCTTTTCCTCATTGGCATGATGAAATTCTTGCCGAAACATACATAAACATACTTGAAAGCAGGCGAATGTCAGACGTGAAATGGAACGTGTTGACTACTTAACGTCTGTGATCGCACTAAGTCAGGACTGGAGTGGACTTGGTAGCTTGAGGCTTTGAGCCTGAAGTCTCCTTCTCGACTCGGGGAATGTGTACAGATGCCATTTCTCCCAATTTCTTTGACAATAATTATCAAAATTTACAATAATAGAAGAAATATTGCATTTTCTTGTACGGATCAATGTTTTAGGCTTATTGAGTTACAGTAACTAATTACCCTGTAACTACGAAAGTAAGAGGAATTTTGATGAAATATTTCGTATACGTATTCTCAATTGCCATATGAAGCTCCATGAATTTTTTTATGACTTTCCATTTTTCGCCCTATACCTCCATATATAGAAGTTCCGGCCGGCCCCCTTAAGGTGATCGACAACCAGGTGCAGTTTTATACTGCAGGCTCTCTTAACTGATAAGGAATGGCAAGCATTGTATTCAGTGCTAGCAACTTTTCAATTTCAAATTTGTTACTTGAATTAATGTTTTGGAGTAGAATACTATGTCTGTGTATCCCACCTCCTGTCATTGTGGGATTCAGCTATGTAATTACTTGGCAAGTTACTCTTATAATAATGATATTTTTATAATAAAATAGTTTCATATACAATGGTCCCCCCGTATTCGTGGGGAATGCATACCAGACCCCCCGTGAATAGTTAAAACCTGCAAATAGTTGGAACCCCTATAAAAATGCTTAAAACCTCCTATTTTGTTAGTTAAAACTCAAGAAAAACCCACTAAAAATGTTTATACCTGGTTATTTTAATAGTTTATCACAAAGTGCATTTTATGGTGAAATTGATAAAAAAAAACCAGGAATTTGTGGATATTTCTCATAGAAAAATACCGGAACAGGCGAATTTTCCACAAATAATGACGGAAATGTTCCCGAGATAAATCCGTGAATGTGTGAATCCTTGAATCCAGAAAACGTGAATATGGGGGGTCCACTTTATACTTACCAAGTAATTACAGAATCAGAGGTTACCTTCCTCCCCTCTGATGGGCACAAGGCATGAAACGAATGTGGATTGTCTTGTAGGTCGTTCCAATATTCTGTTGGTGGGACGGGCCGTCACCTACACAATCTAGTACATATATTGAAGTGCTTCCCGCAAAAATTTGAATCTAAGATACCGTTCAAGTGGAAACTATAACTAGTATGTAATTACTTGGTAAGTATATATAAAATTTTACTTTATTTTATAAAAATTTAATTTTTTGGTTTTTACTATTTTCTCTGCAACATTAAAGCTGTTTCTTCTAATAATTAGAACTGTACTGCAGTTTTTTTTTATTTATTTATTTGGTCGTTAAGGATTTTATTCTATCATTCAGGTCAACTTCTTCATACACAATTTAGCACAGCTCAGATTTTCTGGGGACCACAATGATGATCTGCTCTTGTCCTTCATCCCTCGTACTTACACGTAAGTGTCCTGGTAGATGTGTGTATTCAAAGTACACATGTTTGTAGTTACATGCACAGTTTAGATATTGTCATTTAGGGCCTAGGTAGCTTGTTATATTGAGTCAAATCAGATTAGGGTAAACGTATATAGGTGATAGCACTGTTGGTTAAATATGTTCCATGAATTTTGGGTAACCTATTGTAATACTGTAGTTAATATTATTATCTGCATAGAATTGATTTTTGGACGATTTAAAGTATATTTAATTTATATTCTGTGATTTTACCTAAACTTTTAGTGTAAGTGTATTCAAAGACTTTCTCTTTATTATTTTAGTAATGATAGTAAGAAATTTTTCATGAATGTGTGGTATATGTTTATTAATAATTCTCGAGTATTAGACTACATTGTTTAATGTATATTATTGGGATTCCCTCATTTAGTGAAGCTCAAGATGGAAAAATATCACTTGTGAGGCTGTACAGCTATCAGAAGAGATACAACCCCAACAAGTATTATGTTTACATTTTGCAAGTTGAGAGGGAAGGGCAGCGAGAGCCATCGTACCTGTTCCGATCATACCGCGAATTTTCTGAATTTCACCAGAAGCTCTGTCTGGTCTTTCCTTTGGCAAGAATTCACAGGTAAGGAAAATTTTGCAATGTGAAGCATATATCAGAGGGATTCCTGCTCCTAATGCTTGTAAATTTTAGGTGTTAGCCAGAAACATGTACTATGTAGTATGTGTGTTTGGATTTGTTTTTTGAGATGTTAATTGTAACATTCTGTTTTATATTTAGTTGTTGCTGTCATAATTTGCTGAATACAGTGTTCCCCCCATATTTGCGGGGGATGTGTACCAGATCCCCCGCGATTAGTTGGAACCCATTTAAAAATGCCTATTTTGTTAGTTACAACTCAAGAAAAACCCCACTAAAAATGTTTATACCTGTTTTTTTAATAGTTTTATCACAAAAAGTAAATTTTATGACAAAATTGATAAAAAAAACCACAGGAATTTGAGTTTATTTCCATTAGAAAAATACTGCAAATATGCGAGTTTCCCACTAATAATGGGTAGATATGGTCCACAGAGAAATCTGCGAATGTGTGAGTCCGGGAATGCTGAGAACGCAAATAAGGGGCCTCCTCTGTTATTTATTTTCTCTTTTTCTTTCATATAGCCATTACAGTCAACCCCCGTTTTCATGGACTCCGGATTTGCGGATTCAAGTATTCAAGGGTTCCTCTACGGGCCTTTTTGTGGTATTTTTCTATGAGAAATATCTACAAATTACTGTATTTTCCTAACAATTTCATCATAAAATGCACTTTTTGTGATATATAAACCAGATATAACCATTTTATTGGGTTTTTCTTGAGGTTTAACTAACAAAATAGGCAGTTTTAAGCATTTTATTGGGGTTCTTAATACAGGCAGCCCCTGGTTAACGGTAGGGGTTCCATTCCTGGGGGCCTGACGCTAAGCGAAATTTGCTTCTAACCAAAATTCAAAAGTCTACGGGCGTCACGATCCCCCTTACGGTGCCGTAGCTTTGTTGACTATGCCTTAGACAGTATCACGGCCAGATATTTTGCCCTAATATGTATTAACACTTTAATGAAAACGTGGAATTTCATTTGCATAATCTGCCTGGTAGTTCTACACATTTTTAATGTCAGATTTAATGAGAGAGAGAGAGAGAGAGAGAGAGAGAGAGAGAGAGAGAGAGAGAGAGAGAGAGAGAGGAAGAGAGGAGGAGGAGACGGGATGAGAGGAGAAGAGAGAGATTGAGAGAGAAGGAGAGAGAGAGAGAGAGAGAGGAGAACCTTCCCAACCTAAATCTTGTTCGGGTTGCCTCAGGTCCCTCACTGTGAGGCACTACCAGAGAATTGCTAATGCATTTTCTGGTATATTTTGCATCTTCCAATCTTGGATGGTCTTGGATGCAGCTTAGATATTTGTCAAGCTTATTCTTGAACACATCTACGCTCGCTCCTGATATATTCGTCAGATGAGCTGGCAACGCATTGAATAGACGCTGCATTGTCGATGCTGGTGCTTAGTGGATTAATTTCCTGTGTGCTTTCCTTAGTTTTGCTGGTATAGTTTTGGGCACTATTAATCTACCTCTGCTTGCTCTTTCTGATATTTTTAGCTCCATGATGTTTTTGGCAATTCCTTCTATCTGTTTTCATGCCTGTATTATCATGTAGCGTTCTCTTCTCCTTTCTAGACTATATAATTTTAATAATTGTAGTCTCCCAGTAGTCAAGATCCCTAACTTCTTCTATTCTAACTGTAAAGGACCTTTGTACACTCTCTATTTGTGCAATATTCTTTTGGTAGTGTGGGTACCATATCATTGTAATATTCAAGTGGACTATGTACGTACGTTTTATAAAGCATAATCGTGTGTTCAGCTTTTCTTGTTTTGAAGTGCCGTAACAGCATTCCCACTTTTGCTTTGCCAATAGAATTGCTATTTGATCATTGCATAACATGTTCCTATTCAACATCACACCAAGGTCTTTAACTGCTTCCTTAGTGATTGTCTCGTTATTAGGTCCCCTATATGCGTACTATATCTTTCCTTCTTTATCTCCATAATTTATTGATTCAAATTTATCAGTTAAATACCATCCTATTTACCTCTGCCGATTCATATACTTTGTCAGGTCTCTTTGTAGCGAGTTCCTATCTTCATCAAAAGTAATTTCTCTGCTTATTCTTGTGTCATCGGTGAAACTACTCACTACAGAGAACTTAACATTACTATCTATGTCTGCAGTCATACCAAACAGCAATGCAGCAACCACCTTACCTTGTGGCACACCTGATATTACCTAAGCTTCATCCGATTTCTCATAGTTTGCAATAACTATTTGTTTTCTGTTGTGTAAAAATTCTTTTATCAATCTTCCTACTTTGTCCACTATATTATGTTTTCTAATTTTCTTTGCTAATATATTATGGTCTACCTTGTCAAAAGCTTTTGAAAAGTCTAGATAAACCACATCTGTTTCTTTTCCATTTATCATATTTTTATATGTTCTCGTTAATCTCCCTTCATAGATGGCCTATTTCTATTCTTCATTTATTCATCTGTTTTGCATATGAGTACAATAGTTTGGGTTTCTGCTTGATATTTAATGGGGTTTTTTCTTCCACGTCCCATTTTTCATTTTCTTTTGATTGTATAATCTTTAGTTCTGGATTTTCTAACTTTCTTTTTAGTTCCATCACTTTCCATGCCTTCTTTTCTTTTGCAAGACCTTTTTTCCACTTTCTGATTTTCTGGAACATGATCCTTCTGTCTCTTGGTATGCATGACTCATGTTTACTTTTCTTCTTTGGTATAATTTATCCACTATTTTCTTTAATATTTTATATAATATATCCGTATTTCCCTGTATATCATCACTTATGAATATGTTATCCCAATCTTTGTTTAATTCTTCATTTATTTCTGACCATTTTATATTCCTACTATAGAAATTTTATTTTCCATATCCTTACCACTTTTTCATCTCTTGCTTATCTCTGTTTTCACTTGCTTTGGAATGGACTGTTAATTCTATAACATTATGGACGTGATTCTGTTTGCATTTTTCCTTTTTATCATTGGAATACGAACTTTATGTTATTTATCTTTTATCGATGTGAAACCAACAGTACAATGTGTTCTTTCAAGCACAGTAGTTTTGATTCAAATGATTTTATCTCAATTTTATCTACGGTTGTGTTTGATGGCATACGTTTACTGGAGTTTTATCCTTGTTGCAGATGAACGATAATGGCGATTAGCAGGCTTGAACAGTTTTCTCAGCTTTGGCTCTATCTAGGTTTAAATTTGACAGTATATTTCCCTATTGATCTTTGATCTATAGCGAATAAAGTTATTACATTAAGATATCTTAGTCCTATTCTACATAACATCATTTATAACTACGGTAATAGTGTACTGTAGTATGATGATTGACATACAAGCCAAACGGATGTTGTTATCCAATTCGCTTGTACTTAAAAAAACTTGTTTCCCGTTTGGTTGTTCATGGCTGTACACGTTTACGCAACGAGTATAACATTAAAACCATATTTTCATCATTCTGTTTTGCTGTTTTTGAACTTATGTAACTAGAAGATGGGATAAAGTTAGGCTATTGTAATTTGGTCTCTCATAAAATCAGATTATCGTAAGACGAATTATCATAACTTGAACACTACAGCTACCTGTACACTGTATAAAACCTAAAATCTTTACATACTCTAGACACCCAAAGAATTAAAGCTAGGCTATTTTTCACTTTACAGTATTTATAATGCTATAATGTACTGTACATTGCTCCTGTACAGTAAATTCTACTTTACTATACTCCATACAAGGGCGCTGTTAATTGGTCTAGTATTCCGAAAGAAGGTGTGCGGTGGTTGTAGACTTAAAAATCGCTTAGCGTCTGTGGCCAGGAACGCAACCCTGCTGCTAACCGAGGGCCGCCTGTAAGGGAAGTAAAGGATAACTTTTTAAAAGAGCAGAGGAAGAGATGTATATTCGTTATGTTTGCATTTTATAAGGCCGTCTCAGAACCTAGCCTAAGAAACCGATAACCAGACAACGGTGCTATAAACACTACGGAATGTAAAACCCAGCTATGAATATATTTAACAAGTGCTGTAAAACTGAAACATAGCTAACAGATGACAACGGTAACCGCTGGCTTCCTGTATTTGCAGATTCTAGCTGTTCACGAGGGGTTCTGGTATCCATCCCCTGCGAATGCGGGGGACCACTGTATATTGTGTAGAAGCCTTTTGGCTTACTCTCTATAATAGGTTGCTTTTTATAAGTAGTACTGTTAGTACATGTTGTCACTGGGCAAGCTTAAGTAACCTAGAGCTGTTTAATGTAGCGAATAAAAAAATTTAAATCTATTCCAGCCTTCCAAAAGGCGTGCAGATTGGTCGTTCCGAAGTAAAGGCTGTTGCGGAGAAACGAAAATATGAAATAGAGCTTTTCTTAGCCACGCTGTTTGACTTGGCACCAGAGATATCTCATTCAGAATTGGTGTACACTTTCTTTCATCCATTACTAAGGGACCAAGAGGATACTGACATTCACATAAGAAAGCTCAAAAACAAAGGTTAGTTATGAATTTATTTGTGGCTAATAGTGTTCTGTATGAGGAAGCAATTTTGTTCAACTCACTGGTGACATGAAGTTTAAAATTATTGAAGTTAACAGTACACTGAAATATAAACGTATATCTTCCTGTTTTCATGTGTAGTTTGTTTTTAACATTGCTCTGAATGAAGATTTTGGAGTGAGGACTAAAAAGGTGTTCACTCTGGTCCTTTTCTCCTCAGATACACGCATGTCTGTCACGCCTCCAATGCTCACAGCACCTGGACAAGTTCAGGGACAAGTAAAGGTTAGCTTTCAGTATTTAAGAGGGCAGTTGCAGATCATGGTGCACCATGCAAGGAATCTCTCTCTAATCAGTAACAATCAGGAGCCTTCTCCATACGTCAAGTTATACCTGTTGCCAGACCCCCACAAGAAAACTAAAAGGAAAACGAAAGTAGTCAAGAAAACTTGTCATCCGACATTTATGGAACCTGTAAGTATCTGTTGTTTGATGTATCTCTCTCTCTCTCTCTCTCTCTCTCTCTCTCTCTCTCTCTCTCTCTCTCTCTCTCTCTCTCTCTCTCTCTCTCTCTCTCTCTGTGCTACTGTATAATTTTAGCACTGCTACCTTGTGAAACCACTTTCCTTAGTAGATAGTTAAATATGTAGTATTTTCTTAAAAGTTAGCATTTATAGTATTTCTAAACTTAAATGGACATCCCAAATTCTTTTATTTTCAGATTACATACCGCATGTCTCAGGATATAGTGAAACAGCGTGTCCTCGAAATTAGCGTATGGAGTGAGGATAAATTTAGTGAAAACATGTACCTAGGCAGTTCGTATCTTCGACTCTGCAATTTAGAATTGAAGGAAGAGCACTCTGAATGGCTGAGCTTAGAACATCAGCGAAACACTGCTTTAGGTCATACAATCCAGCACAGTGCCTAATAGAAACACACTATGGTTAGGACCAGTCAGTTTCACGGTATTCTTATTTGCTTAAATGATTATATGTTATAAATTATATTTTATTATATACTATTTGATAATGGCATTTATACCTAATAATTTGTAATTGTTAAAATAGCAAATTGTATTGACAATGTACGATATTGTTTTTAAAGCTTAAAGAATATAATGGGTTTTATCTATAAAGTATTTTTATTCCTATTTTCAATATAAAGTTAGTAGTATATAGTTGTATAGGTAAGTTGCTTAAGTTCATACTTTGGTTATTCACTACTGTGGACTTTTAACATATAAAGCCTTTACTTTACACCCGTTTAGTTTAAGACTGATGAACATTTTCCCCATAGAAAGTTTTTATTTAAAATAAATAGAAAGACATAGAAAAAACTGACTTTCAGAAAAGGCACAGAAATATTTGTGAATGGTGCCCAAAAAATACTACCTGTATATACTGTGCAAGTGTTCCTACACTTGGTCAGTATGTATGTTGTATTTCAAAGACTTTCTGACTATACTCTTGGTTTGATTTGTGTGTGTTATCCCAAGAGAAGTATCCCTGTGTATTTTAAAAGTCCACCTAATCTATTTTTTGCTAATCTATGGTTGGAATTTTATAGAAATAGTTTTATTCTCTCATTTGCTAGATGCTGATTGTTAGTGTAAGAGTTGATGGGGAAATTGGATGTTCCACTTGGTTATGATTAATTGGTTAATGCTGACAATAATTAACAAGAAGATCAGAAGTTCGATGGCTGGTGCTCTTTAGCAGATGCCCTGTACACAAGGTAACAAGTGTTTTTGAGTGTCTGTAGCAGTAGTGTCAGAGGTAGTAGTGTAGTCCACCAGTTTTGTAGTGGTTTATTGAAAATGCAAAACCACTGAAAATGTTTACAGGTCAAGTGACATACTTTGCATATGATAGAGCTGCCATTTGGCTGTCAAAATATTTTGACTGCTTAAATAAGAGCAGCGGATGAAAGAAATTGTGGCAGATTCCCAGTTGACAATAGCCTTGTTTCAAGATTACCAATCAGTTGATTGTATGTATTTGTCATGCAGTATTAGGATATAGTTTCGTGATGTTACTCTGTTTCCATTGGCCTTGGGGAAGTAGAAAATCTCGGTTGAAGTCTTGATTTGATCAGGTACAAGTGTACCTGAATGGTACTGTAAGTTGAATTGCTTAGTAATTAAGAATTAGGTAAAGGAATAAAGGAAACTAGTAATAGAAATAATTAAACATTTGATAAAACTCAAGAATAAAGAACTGGCAGTAGAATAGTAGTCCAGTCTAGTCACCTAAATTATGGTAGTAACATTCTACAAAAAGTTTATATATTGATTAGTTATATAAATAATACATAGTAAAACCGTAAAAAATGAAAAGAAAAGGAGCAGAATTAATATTATTCATTTTAGAAATTACAGTGTCACAGTAAGTGATACATAGGAATATGCAAAGATATCCTAAACATCATGAATGTAAAAAGACCTAGACATTGGACCTTTCCAACTACTGAACTCTCCTTCCATGTCAGGTCCAGTCTATTATTTTTGTTAGCTTTTCACTGTTAGAAGATGTAGTAGGAAAAGTAAGGACTGTGATGGGCTGCGGTATCTAATGCATTAACATACAATGTAACTCTTCTATCATAATGTCTGCATTTAGTACCCAAATGGGCACAAGTGTTAAGACCAGGCACTGTGATTGTATATTATCCTTGCACCTATTACCAGGCATTGCAAGATATGATTTGTCTCGGGTAGAGAAAGTCAAAAGACTTAGGAAAAAAATTAAATCAACAACCTAGGAAAAAAATTAAATCAACAACCTAAGTCTATACCTGCTTGCATTCAAGGGTTTATTTTGGACTACTTTACTTATTTTGCTGATCATTTACTGTGATTTTTGTAAGAAAAGTGTAATATTATTCTTGCTCCTTTCATCCATCTTTATTCTTTTTCTGTAATACATATGTCCACTTTGTTTAAATGCTGCATACTTGCAGTCACTTTGAAATATAGCTTTGGTTTGTAGACTATCAGTTTTTGACCTTGTTGAATGGATAGATTGTCACTGTCTTGAATATTAGGAACATGCACAGTAATTAGTGTAAAAGGCATAAAGTATTAATATAATTAGTCTTTAGATATATTTTGTTTGTGGTCATTAGGTTTTATGTTAGTAGACCTCTGGGACAAAAAGTAGGGTTGCAGTAATGTTTTGTGTGAGAGAAACAGTAGTGTTGCAATAATGAAATGATGTTTGTATTTTTAGGAATCCATGTTTTTCGGCACTGGTTTTTTCCTCGTTAGGTTTAAGACCACTCCTTGAAAAGTTATTAAAAAAAATTACTGTAAATCCAGCAAATGCAGTATCTGGTTATAATAGATGCTTATAATAGACTGAAAACCATTTGTTAGACTGTGGCACCTCTCGCAGAGTAGTGCTGTTTAGAAGTGGAATGGCTTCGACATAAATATAATTTTTGTGTCGAAGCCATGTGATGATTGAAAGGACTCTGAAGTCGCATGAAGCCGTTGGTCCCGTAGCTGAATAACCACTGGTTCCATGCAATGTAAAAGCACCATACAAACAAACAAACGAGAGGACTCTTGAACCCCTGGAATTTGTTTCCTAGGTATAAACCTAAATCTCTATAAAAATCCTCCTGTCTTCAAGAATGTGAATTGTTTTGTTTTCGCTAAAATTTAGTTTACTGAAAAATGGGAATGAGGTATCATGGATGGGACAGGGGTAAAATATATGTATGAAATTGATAGTAGTTGTGGTGAGATCGTTAACCACCCTAAAATGTTGGGACCTTGGTTATTAACATTACTGTAATCTTTGATATCAGAAGGGAAGGCCTATCTCTTAAGGTGCATTCACACGGTCAAACAACGTCAGACGGACAAACATTGTTACCAATTAACAATTGCTTACCAGAGTTTGCCTTGTGAGCAGAGTAAGAACAGTGATATACAACTTCAACTGGTACCACAGTTTGTTGCCAGATCTACTTCCCTCGTTTCAACGCTTTTGACGTCATCCTGCTTTGCCTTTGATATGGCAACAATGTTTGTCCGTCGGGCATTGTTCGACCGTGTGAACGCACCTTTACATGCATTCGGGTGAGGAAACTCTTGGCATTTTATCCAGAGGGACTTTGAAGTTAGTTACAGTGGGGATGACTGTATTCCTGTAATAGTCTTGTTCCTATCAAGCAGGTTAACTTACACTTGAGCCATCCTGATCATACTGGTGTCAAAATTGAAGGAATGAATTTAATGAGGGGTTGATAATAACTTTTTAAAGTTTTCAGATATTATTTCCCTTTTCTATAATCTTTTTGTGAATGTTTCCAAATATTTTAGTACCTTTGGACCCAATAACAATCATCCAACCAAGTTGTTGATAACCTGGCAGTAGTATGGAAATTGATTCAAGCTCCCATCTCAACCAAAATGTACATAAACTCATAAAAGCCATTAGTCCTAATCATTGTCATAAACTTGTTCAATTTTTGTTTTAAGTAGGTTGAAACATTGAGAGTTCCATCTAGTCTAGTTCTTGATCTTCCCTTTCCGGGGTTTTCTTTCAGATCTGTAGCTTGCTACTTTCATATTTTCCACTCTTCTAACGAAAATGTTCTTCATCCCGTATAATTGGATGTCCAAACCATCTCGGTTGTTATCAGTCTTTTAATGGTACCTCTTGGTATCACATCTTTCAATCACTTCCTGTGCACATTAAAAGACAGTAATTTTTAAAACTAAGTACAGGTATTTTTCTACTTACGATGGGGTTAGGTTCCAAAACCTCGTTGTTTGTTGGAAAAATTGTATCTCGAATGTGTCTAGCCTACACTAGGGTAATCAGTACCATCTTTACATATAGGGTAGCCTAGCCTACACTACACAGTCCGTATATACTGTATACATATACCGTATAGTAACGATTAATTTCAGCTATTTCTCTCTGTTCAATGGGTATTGGCTTATGATCATTCAGTACAAAGAGAACTTGAATAACATTAACAAGAGTCAGCCTAGTGTATACTAAGGTATATCATATACATAAGAATAAAGTAGCCTAGCCTAAAGTATACTCTATACTACATATATGGTATGGTATATAAGCCAATTCTGGTGGTTCAGTGCATTCTGACTATCAGTAGAGAAAAAAGAAAAAAATTGGACACTAAATGAGAATCAGATTCAGTCCGACATTGGTATAACTGAGCAATATCAGGCAGCTGGTGGCTGGGTATAGTTATAAAATAAAAACGTAACCTCTTTTCCACGAGTCCTTTAAAAAGTTATACATTACCTCACTGTATCCAATAATATTGTATGTATTCTCATATTATTGCATTATAGAATACTAACATAGCGGTCAGTGCTTTGGTTTGGAAATCAGCTGATGGCGAATAAGAGGTTATTTCTCCGTATTTAACTCAATTCTGGGCGAATTTTCTTGCCTCTAGTTACATAAAAGAATATCTATATACTTCACTTTTATGGGACAAGGTAATTTCTCGCCATACAACGTGTTTTAAGGTGAAATATGACTTTAATACGTCTCGTTGTGAACTAAATTCACTTTTCATGAACAGATTGTGTTGGGGGAATGTTCAGTGTATAAAAAAGTATGCGATTCCGTTTGCTATTTTCACTTGATTTCATCGTAATACGAACTTTGTTTATCTTGTTGCCGATGCACAACAATAGTCATTAGCAGTTTGAACAATGTTCTCAGCTTCAGCTGCAACTTTTAAGTTAAACAGTATACTTCCTTGCCGATCTTTGATCTACAGCGAATAAAGTTATTACATAAAAATGTATCGGTCCTATTTGACATAACATCATTTATAACATAACTACGGTAGTTGTTTCCTATTGAATAATGGTGGAAATACAAGCCAAATGGATGTTGTTGTTATCCAAGTCGGTTGTACTTAATATTTTCATCATTCTCTTTTGCTCTTTTTGAGCTTATTTAACTAGAAGATGGGATAAAGTTAAGCTATTATAATTGGGTCTCTCTCGCTCCCTGATTGTACGCTGCTGCCTGCACCTGTTGAGAGTGCAGTTTTTAAATATTTTCAAAATATTGTTGTATCTGTATTAATTGCTAACTCCATCGTAAAATTGGATTATCATAAGACGAATTATTGTAACTTGAACACTACCTGTATAGCATAAAATGAAATTAAGACACTCAACTTGATCTACTCTATTTTTGGTAGGCCACCCATATACATAACCATAATTTTCAAACATCTAACTCACCTGGTAGTTATATATATAGCTTACGTCCCTGACGTCACGGCAGAATTTCAAAACTCGCGGCAATCGCCGATTGGGTAGTCAGGTGCACCACCTGTGCGCCCTCTACCAGGTACGTAGCACCATACCAACTATTCCTCAGATCTTCCCTGCCGCCGCTACGGTGACATCGTTGGAACTTCGCTCGTTATAGCCCGTGTCTTTTGCAGTATTATTTGGTGAAGTACACTTTGGCTTTGGCTTTCGCTTGATTGGATTTTGATTTCGTTTCGATATTGTTGGTTTGACCTTTGCTTGTTTTTGATCTCTCTTTTTGATTTCTCATCATGTCTGATTCTGCTTCAAGTTTGAGAATGTGTGTGAAAGGTTGCAAGACTAGACTTGCTAAATCCTCTTTAGATCCTCATTCTATTTGTAGTAAATGCAGAGGAAAAGTTTGTGAGATAGGTGATAGATGTGATGAATGTGTGGGCTTGCCTGAGACTGAATGGATTGAATATTACCGCTATGTGCGTAAATTAGAGAAGGATAGGATAAGGAGAGCGAAGAAGACCTTGTCTCGCTCCTCCATAGACAGTCAAGGAATAGATAGTTCTCTATCCCTCGATAATCCTATTGATCCTCCTCCTGTTGTATCATTACCAAATCCAGTTTCAGAAACAGGTAAAAGTCCATCATTACAGGACATGATGACGGCCATTCAAGCCCTTGGTCAACGGGTAGAATCCCTGGCACAAGACAGGGATAAATTATGGTCTAATATGAGAGATATTAAAGTGAATAGTGAAATTAGTGCAAGTGCAGTGGAGGGTGCGGCCGCTCGGACTTGTCGTGCTCCTAGTCCTAGACCTCTTCCAAGCTCACCAACCCCTGTGAGAAGGAAAGTCGACCGACGAAGGGAGGCGAGAGGTTTTAGCTCCCGAGCGGTCGTCCCCTCGAGCGTACCTGTAGACGATCCCCAGGACGCTCACCCTCGCTATAGGAAAGGCGAGGTTAAAGTGTTTTCTTCGTCTTCTGACGACGCAGTACCCAGACGGGGCTGGCGTCAGACTTCTAAATCCAGACCCATTAAAAGGAAATCCCAGGACGCCGAGCGTCTTGATACTGGACGCCAGGACGATATACGTCAAGAGCGTCCAGGATGGTATCATTGGAGCAGCCCCGAGCGCTTCCCTTCAGGTTCCGATATTTGCTCTCCTATCAAATTAAGACGTAAGACGTCGCACAGGCGACCATCGTCTTTGGTAGGAGGCAAGGAAATATTGGAAAGGGGGAAACCTTCGGTGCAAACTGCAACTCCGGATCGTTTCTCTTTCGATTCCGATGCTTGCTCTCCTGCCAAATCAAGACGCATGATGTCGCACAAGCGGCCGTCGTCTTTGGCAGGAAGTAAGGAAGGATCGGACGAAGGGAGACTTTCGGTGCGTGCTACAACTCCTGTTCGCTTCCCTTTCGTCTCCGATGTTTGCTCTCCTACCAATATAAGACGTAAGATACCGCACAGGCGGCCGTCGTCTTTGGTAGGAGTAAAGGAAGCATCGGACGATTGGATGCCTTCAGTGCATGCTCCTGCTCCTCCTTCGGATTGGCGTTCTTCAGGCCTTTCATCTCAAGACGAACAGAATGAAGAGAGAGAGATTGACTTTGCAACTTCTCTAGTCTGTTCCCAGCAGCAAGAAGCTCCACAGTTTTCCGTACTGCAAGATTTTAAGCAGAAACTCTCCTCTCTTATGCAGTCATATCAACCTGCTACTCTTACTGTTAAACGCCAGGACGAAAAACGTTTTAAAGCACGACGACAGGACGAAAAAAGTCTTGAAACAAGACGCCAGGATGAAAAACATCTTGAAGCAAGACAGCAGGACGATAAGCGTCTTGAAGGAAGACGCCAGGACGAAAGAAGTCTTGAAGGAAGACACCAGGACGAAAAACGTCTTGAAGCAAGACGCCAGGACGAAAAACGTCTTGAAGCAAGACGCAAGGACGAAAAACGTCTTGAAGCAAGACGCCAGGACGAAAACGTCTTGAAGCAAGACGCCAGGACGAAAATCGTCATGAGACAGGATGCCAGGACACCAGGCATCAAGGTACTGGACGACAAGACTCCAGGCATCAAGAAACTGGACAGCAGGATGCACAAACGCAACATGACATCGCTACATCAGTTGTGTCTCAATCAGAAGAAAGGAATGAAGACATCCCCCATTCTCCTTTTGATCAGATGCAAGTCGTTTCCGAGGAAGAATATCAAACAGATCTACAACCTTCAGCAGATCTTAAAAGGCTTATGAAAGTTTTTGCGGAACTTTTTCCAGAAAGTTTTGTGCCAGCTGCCCCTCGTTCTCCACCTTCAGAGTTCACTTTAGGGAAGGCTTCTAAAGAATCCGACTTTACGAAGATGGTATTATCGCGCTCTTCGAAAAGAGCCTTGAAATTAATGAAGGAATGGATGGACTCTAAGAAAGACCAGGGAAAAACAGCTTTCTCATTTCCTCCGGCCAGATTAGCTTCCAGATCCAGCATCTGGTACGACACTGGAGAAGTCCTAGGTTTGGGAGTTCCAGCTTCTTCCCATGGGGACTTCTCTAGTCTTGTGGACTCTTCTCGTCGGACGGCCATGGGGAAGACGAAAGTGTTTTGGTCTTCCTCTGAAATGGACCACCTCCTCAAAGGGATTTTTAGAGCCTTCGAAGTCTTTAACTTCCTAGACTGGACTCTGGGTTCGTTGGGAAAGAAAATTGAAAACTTGAAGTCTACCAAAACGGAAGAACTCGTTCACCTTATGTCATGCATTGACAAAGCGCTTCGAGACGGGTCGAACGAGCTAGCAGCCCTTTTCTCAGCTGGAATCTTGAAGAAAAGGGCCCAATTTTGTTCTTTTCTTTCGAGTGGAGTAACGCTCACTCAGAGAGCGGAACTGCTTTTCGCTCCCCTTTCGACTCATCTTTTTCCGCATAGTTTGGTAAAAGAAGTATCCTCAGCTCTGACTCAAAAAGCGACACAAGATCTGATGACTAAAGCAGCAAGGAGAGTTGTTCCGTCAAGTTTTGCAGGACAGAAACTTAAAGAAACCACTCCTCTACCACGTAGTTCTCGGCCCTTTCGAGGTAGATCCCTCAGGAGAGGGAATGCAAGACCTATTACAAAAAACTCCAAGAAAAGAGGCTTCAGAGGAGGAAGTAATAAAGTCTGACAAAGTTCTTCTTCAGACAGTGGTAGGAGCCAGACTCAAAAATTTCTGGCAAACATGGGAGAAAAAGGGAGCAGATCCTTGGTCTATTCAGCTTCTCAAAGAAGGATACAAGATCCCTTTCTGGAAAAAACCCCCCTTAGCAGAAAGACCGATCGATCTGTCAGCCAAGTACAGAGAGGAGTCCAAGACTCTAGCGATACAACAAGAGGTTTCTATGCTAATTCAGAAGGAAGCAATAGAAAGAGTTCAGAACCTGGAGTCTCCGGGGTTTTACAATCGATTATTCCTGGTCCCCAAGAACTCGGGCGGATGGAGACCGATTTTTGGACGTGAGTTCCCTGAATTTTTTCGTGAAGAAAACAAAATTCACAATGGAGACAACGAAATCAGTTCTTGCTGCAGTCAGACGAGACGACTGGATGGTTTCGTTGGATCTCCAGGATGCTTATTTTCACGTCCCGATCCACCCAAACTCCAGAAAGTACCTAAGATTTGTTTACAAGACAGAAACATTTCAATTCCGAGCTCTTTGTTTCGGTCTAAATACCGCACCTCAAATTTTCACAAAACTTATGAGCAACGTAGCAGCAATGCTACACAAGAAACGCATCAGAGCCTCATTGTATCTGGACGATTGGCTCCTCAGAGCCCATTCCTACGCCAACTGTCTGGAGAATCTTCAGAAAACAATTCGATTATCAGAAGACCTAGGCCTTCTGATAAACCACCAGAAATCCCAACTGATCCCATCCCAGGAAATCTTGTACTTGGGGATGAGGATTCAGAGTCAGGTTTTTCGGGCTTTTCCGTCCACATTGAGGAACGGAACAAGCTTTAGAGAAAATAAGAAACTTCCTAAAGAAACAGAAGTGCTCTGCGAGGGAATGGATGAGTCTGCTGGGGGACCTTTTCCTCGCTAGAACAGTTTGTCTCCTTGGGAAGACTGAACCTACGCCCTCTGCAGTTTCATCTAAATCAGCATTGGGACAAGAAGAAGACACTAGAGTCAATGTGTATTCCTGTTTCGAACGACATGAAACACTATCTACAGTGGTGGAACGATCCCGTCAAGCTCCAGGAAGGCCTCTCCCTAGAGCAGAGGAACCCAGACCTAGTGTTGTTTTCCGACGCCTCGGACTCGGGCTGGGGAGCAACACTGGGGAAGTTAGAAGTCTCGGGCTTCTGGAACAAGGAGCAAGTAAAGTTCCACATCAATCTGAAAGAATTGACTGCAGTTTTCCTAGCTCTCAAGGAATTAGAGAGCGTAGTCCGGAACAAAGTGGTACAGGTCAACTCCGACAACACAACGGCGTTGGCCTACATCAGCAAACAAGGCGGGACTCACTCAGTCTCTCTATACAGAGCAGCAAGAGAACTGCTCCTCTGGACAAAAGGAAAAAACGTGATTCTGGTAACACGCTTCATTCAGGGAGAAAAGAATGTGAGAGCAGACATCCTGAGCAGAAAACATCAAGTCTTGACAACAGAATGGACTCTCCATCAGGAAGTTTGCAAGAGTCTATGGCGAATCTGGGGGCGCCCTTGCATAGATCTCTTTGCAACAGCGCAGACAAGACGGATGGAGACTTACTGTTCTCCAGTCCCAGACCCCGAAGCAATCCACATAGATGCGTTCCTTCTGAATTGGACACATCTAGACGTGTACGCCTTTCCCCCATTCAAAGTGGTACACAGAGTGTTACAAAAGTTTGTGGCTCACGAAGGAACCAGGATGACTCTAGTGGCACCCTTCTGGCCGACAAGAGAATGGTTCACAGAGGTACTGGAATGGATGGTGGACACCCCAAGAAGCCTTCCGTTAAGAGTAGATCTACTCAAACAGCCCCACTTGGAAAGGTATCACCAAAACCTCCAAGCTCTTCAGCTAACTGCCTTCAGACTATCGAAAAACTCACAAGAGCTAGAGGATTTTCGAGGGAGGCAGCGAGTGCAATTGCAAGAGCAAGGAGGTCTTCAACCATTAAGGTATACCAATCGAAGTGGGAGACTTTTAGAGGATGGTGCAGGAACAACTCTATTTCCTCTTCCAGTACCTCTGTGACTCAGATAGCAGATTTTCTGCTATACCTCAAGAAGAGACGTAACTTTTCTGCTTCTACTATCAAGGGTTATAGGAGCATGCTAGCAGCTGTCTTCAGGCATAGAAACCTTAATCTATCTGATAATAAGGATCTACAAGATCTTCTTAGATCCTTCGAGACAACTAAGGAAAGAATACAATCCTCAACATCTTGGAATTTGGATGTAGTCCTCAAGTTTCTCATGAGTGACAGGTTCGAACCCTTACAGGAAACATCCCTTAAGGACCTCACCATGAAAACTCTCTTCCTGATTAGCCTAGCAACAGCAAAGAGGGTCAGCGAAATCCATGCCTTCAGCAAAACTGTAGGTTTCAGACAGGGCAAAGCCATCTGCTCGCTACAGTTGGGATTCCTAGCCAAAAACGAACGCCCCTCTCAACCCTGGCCCAAGTCATTCGAAATTCCGAACCTCTCGGATCTCACGGGTGAGGAAGTAGAGAGTTCTTTGTCCGGTAAGGTCTCTGAGGCATTACTTGGAGAGAACGAGACAAATACGTGGCACTTCAGAAGGGCTTTGGTGTTCGGTCAAGAAACCCTCTCTGCAAATGTCGAAGAATGCGCTATCCTTTTTTATAAGGCAATTAATTAGGGAAGCGCATTCAGCATGTACTGAAGCAGATATGAAGCTACTTAAAGTTAAGACTCACGAGGTTAGAGCTGTAGCAACCTCGGTAGCATTTAAACAAAATAGATCTCTTCAGAATATCCTGGACGCAACATTCTGGAGGAGCAAGTCAGTTTTTGCGTCGCACTATCTTACGCAAGTGCAAACTTTGTATGAAGACTGCTACACACTGGGTCCGTTTGTAGCAGCTCTTTCAGTAGTGGGAAAAGGGTCTACCCCTTAAAACCCATAATCCAATACTCTTTTTCTTCTCTTGGAACTATTGAAAAGTTATGGTTGTTTGTGGAGACTGGATGCAGTCTTCCACAATCATTGATCTTTAGTCAGGTGATCAACTTGTTCCTTAGTAGTGCCCGGAACAAGAGTATTGTAGGGAGTCTAGTCACATAGAGGTTTGACCGGTTGACAGTCTCCAAGAGGTCTTCAGCCCCCTGGGTGGATCGCTGGACCTCATAAGGAAAGCAGACACAATGAGACAGGATATCATTAAAGTCAGCTTCCTTAACAGGTACGAACCCGTAAGTTTGTTTTTATTAACACTTATGTCAATTCCAACGATGATAGCTGTTTCTGACCCTCCACCAAAGGTGTTAATCAGCTATATATATAACTACCAGGTGAGTTAGATGTTTGAAAATGTTATTTTCATGATAAAATAAATTTTTGAACATACTCACCTGGTAGTTATATATATAGCTTACGTCCCTGACGTCACGGCAGAATTTCAAAACTCGCGGCAATCGCCGATTGGGTAGTCAGGTGCACCACCTGTGCGCCCTCTACCAGGTACGTAGCACCATACCAACTATTCCTCAGATCTTCCATGCCCATAGTTTCTAGAGGGGAGGAGGGTGGGAATTTAATTATATATAACTACCAGGTGAGTATGTTCAAAAATTTATTTTATCATGAAAATAACATTGTTAGTATGTATGGGGACATTACCTTGCCAAAAACAGGCCGAGTCTGGTGATCAGACTATTTTAGTGAGAACCTGGTAATGTCTGGGTCACACACTATATTTTTTGTCCATATCAACGCAATATGATCTTTTTGGGTTATCTACTGATACTCATCAGTAGCTTAGGAACTCTTGAACTGAACTCACATCTTGTAGGCTAGAGGCTATGTGGAGCATGGAACATTCATGAAAACTCCATGTGCTAAAAAATGTAGAACTGATTTTATTGAATTCTATAAATAACACCTGTCTTTGGAAAGTAAAAAAAAAAAAAGTAAAGTGACAAAGGAAAGAGAAATAAAGTCTACATAATTCTACTCAAAAAATTCACTGGAAAGGATGAGTCAGCAACTAGAGATTCAGTTGTAAAACAAAGACATTGCTGTGTCTGTATTGAATGAAATCTTTTTAAAGACCAAGATTATTATAAAATTGGAGCTGATTATTGCAACAGTGTTTGGCTGACTTTGATTTCAGTCTCATCTGAATTAAATAAAAATCATAGCAACTGATAGAAATATCAGTAATAGGGTTTAATACAGTTAATTCAGCTGTAAAAATAGCTGAATTAGCCAAATCACTTGAGATTGTTTCTGTTCTACAAGGTAATAATTTCACCATACACAGATTCTTAGTGCACTCAAGGCCATGATACTATGTAACCCTAAACAAATAATTATTCAATACATTCAGGAATGGCTATACGTATAGGCTTTCTTCCAAATTCAAATTAGTCCATTTTTGCTGGGTTCCTGCCCATGTAGTTATTGCTAGTAACGAACTTGCTGACCGTGAAGCAAGAGATGTCATTTATTAATGATGACATTCTCTTCCACCATATTCCTGCTTCCGACATGAAATGGACTATTTGTTGATATATAAAAAATAAATGGCAAGCACGTTGGTTGTCTCCCCTTCCGACCGACAGTAAAAAGTACAGGAAGATCAGACAAAGTATTGAACATTGGCCATCTGAATTCCAACAGAATTGTAGGGTAGAAACTATATTATGTTGTGGCGGAATCACAAGCTAAAGCAAGTAAGACCTCCCCACATTACGTTATCCACCTCCTGGCTTACACATATCCCCCAGCCACACTTTCCCCCCTTTAAGTTACTTTAATTACTAACAGGACACTTGGTTCAGCAAGGCAAAAAACACAATCTCAAACACATTACTCACCAGGAAACTTGACACAATCAGAGCAAGACCACACAACAACTCAAAACACAACAAACCAACAACACAACAAACACCAATCAGCACCAAGAGTTCACAACAACTCAAATCAAACTCAACAGATCCTCACAAGCTCAACAACCTTCAGACGGACACAAGCACAACAAACTCAGTTACACAACATCAAAACAATAAAAAAACGTATAACGGCAACTCTCTACCTCTGACCAAACTGACTGTCTCAAAAACTGCCAAGTACAGACTGATCATCACAGACTCAGATCACAGACTGCCTGACTGACTGACTCGGCAACCATGCCAGCAAACAACTCTAAGCAATTGCCCAACAAGCAAACCCTCGCTAACTATCCACCCACCACTTCCGTTCTTTCTCTCTCTCCCTCGACAGCTCACTTCCTCTCACTCTTCAGAAAAACATATACACACTTAACACACTACCATACAGCAACACCAAACACAAACACGACACATCAAACACACGAAAATATTCAAACTCGATTATTCCTGACAATTACAAACACCCCGATGACTCTCTCTCTCTCTCTCTCTCTCTCTCTCTCTCTCTCTCTCTCTCTCTCTCTCTCGCAACCTTCGAAGACATCAAATGTAACTACCACATCACTCCATAATGTCGTCTGAGAATTGGCCATACTCAGTTGACCCACTGGTTCCTTTTAGAGGGGGTAACTGCACCAGTCTGTATGCAGTGTGACTCTCCTCTTATTGTGGAACATATTATAATATACATTGCCATAGGTATTCTGCAGCACGGCAGAGACATGGGTTAATGGACAGGATATAGCAGAACTACTTGGTCCGAATATAGCTGTTAATAACGTTGTTGGATTCCTCAGAGACATTAACCTTTTTGATGAAATTTAATATTGACCTGTTGGTACATTGTCAAGTGTAGTATATACACTTGTAGTTGTTTATGTGAGTATGTTTATATTTATGTATGTATGTGTATGGTATGTATGTATAAATTTTTTTATTCTTGCTTGCACACACTAAATGCGAAGCTATAATTTTTATGGAGATATGTTTTTACTATAGTTTTAAAATCACCTTTATTTGTTTAATTTATAAATTCATCACCATAAATATTCATCTCAAACCAAATTCATTATAGCTCTGAATAATCCCTTGGATTCCAGTGCTTGGCTTAAAGCCTAAATCTCATATTCCATTCCAGTAATAGGGCTTGAAAGCTATCTTGCTATTTCTTACAAGAGAAATAGCACTTAAATAAAAGACAGAAACTGGGTATATGAAAGCACTGCTACAAATCAGTCGGAAAGGTATCTGATGATTAAGACTATTTACATACAACCATGGTAAAATGGTGAGCTTGACTATATGTATTGTGTGCATGGGCCAGTATTATTAACTCTTGAGTGAAGAGCAGGTAAATGAAAGCACAATACAGTAGTACCTCAGGATACGAAATTAATCCATTCCGAAGCGGCCTTCGTAACCTGATTTTTTTGTATTTTGAACCACTTTACATTTAAATTGCCTAATTCGTTCCAAGCCCTACAAAAACACCCTAGTAAATTTTATTATAAAGCTAAATTGACCAATAAACAATGAAATACAACAATTTGGACCATTCAATACCTAACTTAAACTACATATATACTACTAATATGTACTACATACCTGTAAATAAAGTGTATTAGTGTACATGGTACAAGAAATACTGTACGTACATATGTAGTAAAATGTGGAACTTTACCTTTCAAGTGAGGCGATCTCCGAAAGTGGCGACAGAGGAGGAGGACAAATGGCAGAAAACATGAACACTTAACTTTACAAAACATTAAAAAATGGCAGAAAACATTAACACTAAACTTTACGAAACACATGAACGAATGGCAGAAAACATTAACACTTCTTGATTATTTCCATCGTTCTCCATAGAAAGCATCCTCTTCTATCCGTGAACTTCAGTAACATTCTTGGGACCCATGGCTAATAATATAAGTAAGTAAGTTCACACACAACACGATAAAGTAACTTACAGTACAACGAAAGCGAAATCACCAACACGAATTTACGCTAACAAACGAAATACGTATATGTGAACGAATGAATTCCAGTGTTTACAATAATGCTGCCGCAAAAAATGGTCAAGGAATGCCTTTACATAGAGGCATGATGCTGACCAATAGGAGAGCAGGATCTTATGCAAGTGACTAGCATCAGGAACCAATGGGAGAGCGGGAGGATGGTGGCGAGTCTACCGAGTTGGCGGCGTGCAAGTTTTAAAATTGTTCTCGGTGGTCCGGGCGAATCTCTGGACTTTATAGTAACACCCTTTCGTAACCTGAATTATTTTCGTATGCAGAGGAAATAAATCTTCATATTTGCTTTCATAACTTGAATTTTTCGCAAGTTGGGACTTTCGTATGTCCAGGTTCCACTGTACACTATTTACAGGTAATCACGGTTAGGTTAGGTATTGAATGGTCCAAATTGTTGTATTTCATTGTTTATTGGTCAATTTAGCTTTATTATAAAATTTACTGTGGTGTTTTTGTAGGGCTTGGAACGAATAAGGCAATTTACATGTAAAACGTAGTTCTAGATACAAAAAAATCAGGTTATGAAGGCCGCTTCGGAATAGATTAATTTTGTAACCTGAGGCACTACTGTATTAGTGAACAGGGTACAAGAAATACTGTACATACATGTATGTACGTATGTAGTAAAATGTGGAACCTTACCTTTCGAGTGAGGAGATGTCCGAAAGTGGCGACAGAGGAGGAGGACAAATGGCAGAAAACATGAACACTTAACTTTACGAAACCCATTAAAAAACGGCAGAAAACATTAACACTAAACTTTACGAAACACATTAACAAATGGCAGAAAACATTAACACTTCTTGATTATCTCTTTCTTCGTCTCCATAGAAAGCATCCTCTTCTTTCTGTGAACTAAAGCAACATTATTGGGACCCAAGGCTAATAACGTAAGTAATTAAGTTCACACACAACACTATAAAGTAACTTACAGTACAACGAAAGCAAAATCACTAACACGAATTAACGTTAACAAATGAAATATATGTGAAAGAACTAATTCCAGTGTTTACGATAACGCTGCCGCCGAAAATGGTCAAGGAATGCCTTTACATAGAGGCATGATAGGACAGATGCTGACCAATAGGAGAGCAGGATCTTACGGCGATGACTAGCATCAGGAACCAAAGGGAGAGGGGGAGGATGGTGGCGAGTCTACTGAGTTGGCGGCGCGCTAGTTTTAAAATTGTTCTTGGTGGCCCGGGCGAATCTCGGACTTGACAGTACACCCTTTCACAACCTGAATTATTTTCGTACACAAAAGCAAAAAAATCTTCGTCTTTGCCTTCGTAACTTGGATTTCTCGTACGTAGGGACTTTCGTATGTAGGGGTATAACTCTAGATTTTAGTGATCTATCCAGGGAACCAATGCACAGAAATTTGACAAAACAGTGAGACCAGAATTATAGTGAACAGCAGTTGACAGAACTGAATACACCACTGATACTTAAAAGGTAATTCTATTGTCGAGGGAAGAAGCCCCCTTCCAAAACAGATAAGTCCTTCAACTTGAACACATCAATCTTGAAAACACAGAAATAAATGTGATTGAAAGTAGTGGTAAAATTTCCAGCACAAAGCTGCTTGTTATTTCCTTACAACCGAAGACCAGAAAATTTAGATGACCTGGCCAAACCAGTTTGTAAAACCAAGTGGTTATACTAATTAAAGAACAAAACATGATCACATAATCTCTTGTTGTGGGAAAGTTAGACCATGTTCATGAATATCATGTATAGGGGAGGAGAAATAAATATGAAATTCACCCTGATTCCAATCTCAAAAAAATAAATATGAAATTCACCCTGATTCCAATCTCAAAAAAGCGCCTCAGCGGTGTGGTTGGTATGGTATTAGCGTCCTACCTCGGTGGTCGCGGGTTCGATTCTCGGCCATTCCATTGAGGAGTGAGAGATGTGTATTTCTGGTGATAGAAGTTCACTCTTGACGTGGTTCGGAAGTCACGTTAAGCCATTGGTCCCGTTGCTGAATAACCACTGGTTCCATGCAACGTAAAAACACCAAACAAACAAACAAACAATCCAATCTCAAAAAGGTAATTCTTTATTCTCAAAACCAAAGCTGAAGAGCTTTCTCCTTCAGCCACAACTGATTCAAATGTGAAGGAGGTAATGATGACTAAATGCTATTCAAATAGACCCCACATCTCTTTAAAATTGCTGATATCCAAGATATCCAATAGAAACTGTGCTTATGGAATCAGCATAGCCCAGAATGTAAATGCCACAAATGTTTTAAGGAGCTTAGTGCACAACCCAGCATAAAAGAACAGTCTAGTTTTATTGCACTTATTTCATTAATCACAAAACATCATATTGAAGATAACTTTGCAGCTCAAAACTCAGTCCTTGTGCATTGTTCAACATCAAACTTTAATCCCATGCGTTTGTGTCCAATTAACTGTTAACCAGTCAATCTATCAGTGGACTTAGGGCAGTAATATTTGTCCATTAAAAGACCATACGTATTGTTTTTTAAAATAATACAGTGACATTTCCTTTCCTCTGCTATTGTTGCAAAACCATATTTAACATAAACCAAGCTTTTACTAATATACATTAGATAACTAGTTATAACTACTGTTACCACTATCATCATTGTCACTCAAGTCACCACTATCATCATTGTCACTCTGTGACTTGAGTGTACTTAACTTCAATGAAATTAAAATGGCCAAACTGCAGACAATTTGGTCCACCAATTGAAGTATTGTTTGATAACTGTAACTTGGGTATTTAAATGAAGACAGGATCAACCTATTTTTCCAGTGCACCTTACAGTATCATCCGTTGCTATCTCCCTTTGTTCCAAACCTGTAATCAACAAATTTTGAGTGGCATGTTTTGAATGATTATTTCAGCAATCATTGTCCAACATTAACTGCTAACTTGCAAACCCCTGCATAACATTCCTTCCCATGCTGTAACATAGATAAAGCAAACTGGGAAGATTATATTTTTATTCCAGCAGAATATCATGAAATGACCTTTTCAAGAGACTATGGCTGAATTAACAAATACGGTATATCAAATGTTATGACAAATGCTGTAGATGAGAGTATTCCTAAATTCTCACCTAGTAATAGGAAAAATTTCCAATGTTGGTAGAGGGGTCATCAGAACTGATTCACCAAAATCAGGTCATTGAATATTTAAGTAAAGTACAGTAGATAAAAAAAAGCAGCTGTGGTAACCACTTTTAAATCACCAAGTTGCCAGGAGAAATAAGTTACTCAAAACTAAGATTGTTCATTTGATTTAGATACCAGGCTATTTAAAGCATATTTACTGTTTTCAGCAAAAGTCAGAGTTGGTCATGAAATAGAAAATAATTTGATGTGACATCTCCGACATGGCACACACCAGTACAAGATTTTTGTCAAAACTACAACGATGGATTAAACATGGTCACCAAGACTTACTTTAAATAGTTTACAAAAATTTCATGACACATGAAATATCTAGCATATTCCTAATATACTCAGAATTTAATGTGTAGAAGTGGGCACAATGTTAATAAGCACTGTGGCGGGATCACAAGCTCAAAAATCAAGTGGGGAAAATCCCCGCTTAAAAAACAAGTGGCAAAATCATCCCCCCCCCCCCCCCCCCACACACACACACACACACACACACACATATATATAACCAGTCCAGCTGCCAAACTCACCCTCAGTCACACTTTCCTCTTTACGCTACGGAATACACACAGGACAACTGACTTAACCTACACAAAGAACAAGAATAAAAAAAGCACAAACACATGTACTCACCCAACTGCAGATACACAGGGCTATGCTTTGCTGTCCTCTGGTCGAGGTCGCTGAGACACTAATAACAACAAAGAAGACAACCAAGAACCACAACCCCACAACTAAACAACACCACAACAACCAAGGACAACAACCTTGCAACCCAACAACACAACAATAACAAACACCCAAGGACCACAACTCAACAACACAGCAAACCAACAAGAAACGCACCCTCAACTCAACAACACAACAGCAAGCAAGGAATACAGCCACAACAAAAGACCACTACACAAACAGTTGCTAACACAAAAAACAACTACTACACAAAAAGGCAACACACACACACCCACTAACAACACCAAGGCATCACAACAGCTCACCAACCACAACCCTCAACAAATCACAACCACACCAAGAAACCACAACAGCCTTCAACAACAACCCTCAACCACAACAACTCGCATATAACCCAACAGGAACTCGCAAGCACAACAAATCCAACAGCACAGGCACAACAACTCTAAAGCAAACAATATCAACTTAGCATCAACTAAACAACAAATTAATAAAACACAAAACTTAACTGACTTGCAATGCCTTCAATAGGCTGCTGCTGACACTACTGACTATCACAGGCTCTAACCCAAGACTGACTTATAACTCAGATCTTGAGAATTAACTCCAGCTTCACCAGCAGACAACCCAGAACTCTCCAACAGCCATTTCAATCGTTAACCATCCATCCACCAATTACGCCCTCTCTCTCTCTCTCTCTCTCTCTCTCTCTCTCTCTCTCTCTCTCTCTCTCTCTCTCTCTCTCTCAAAGACATTGTCAAGTGGAACTCCCATAACTCCCCCATATTTCCTCCCCCATTACATTTGACAACATCTCCTTACACTTGCAACACCCACACTAAATAGCCCTCTGCAACACCCATGGGTGCTCGGACGCAGGCCCCCTGGATCTTGTTTGAGGGTCCTCATCCACACACTCAGTTACACTGCCATCCACTTCTCCCAGACCGCTTCCAGTCAGACTCCCACTACCATCTCCCTCACTACCATCCTCCCAAATCCCATTCACTAGCTCATCTACCCCTTCTAACTCTTGTTATAATATCTCTCGTAACTCTGCCACCAAATCACTTACCTCATTTACACTCCTGCCAAACTCCTGAAGAGATTCATTCATACTGCCAACCGCGTCCTTACTACTTGATTCCCTTCCTGCTGAAATCTCACTAAACCCTGACAATTCAAACCCACACACACCACACATTCCTCCCCTCAAAGTCATCCATATTACACGCTTTATCCACCATTTTTACCCCAACACCAACCCCTCTATCATGCAGTTCACGTTTCTACCTTTCATTCCCTTTTTCCACTTTCTTCCATACTCAACCAACACTAACTACTGATCTCCCAGACCCATTTGCTTACTGATGCTCGGCTCACATTTATTCACTCTATACCACTCATCACATTCTCCCGAACATATTGTCGCATACTAGAGGATCCACCCAACTGAATCTCCTTTTCACTTAGTTTCCCGAATTCCCAGCCTGACTCATCCTCTTCCGCCTACACACAATCGCCCCATGACCTTCCATCCCATAGTCAGCACACTTTCCACGCTCTTCTTTACAAGAGTTCCCGGACATCTTCTGACCTGAGCTTCGCCAGGTGGCAGGGGCCACACCCAAGCACAGTGTATACCATTACATCGACACCAAATGCCCCCCGACACACGCTAAGTTCCTCTACCTCCCGCCGAAGCTCCTTCAGAAAGCCAAGAACGTGTTCGCGGAAATGGAGCAGATGGGCATCTGTAGGAAGGCCAGAAGCCTGTGGGCGTCCCCCCTCCACATGGTGAAGAAGGCAGACAGTACGTGGAGGCCTTGTGGTGACTACTGCCCCCTGAACCTCGTCACCACACCCGACAGTTACCCCCTGCTGAACATGCAGGACCTCACCGGGCCTCCATGGAGCAAGGATCTTCTCTAAAATCGACCTCTTAAAGTCCTACTTTCAGATTCCCGTCCATCCCGATGACATCCCGAAGACGGCTATCATCACGCCTTTTGGGTCCTTCGTGTTTGCCTTCTCCACCTTTGGCCTGCGGAATGCTAGAGCTACC
Organism: Macrobrachium nipponense; assembly: GCF_015104395.2. Taxonomy (NCBI): domain Eukaryota; kingdom Metazoa; phylum Arthropoda; class Malacostraca; order Decapoda; family Palaemonidae; genus Macrobrachium; species Macrobrachium nipponense. The sequence continues at coordinate 36,195,861 of NC_061105.1, forward strand.
TTTCAGCACCTTATGGACTCATGACAGAAAGGTTCGTTTGGCACAGCATCAAGAGGGACGCCCGGGAGTGGGCCAGGAACTGCATTGCGTACCAGAGCAGCAAGACAGGAAGGCACACCGAATTGGGAGTAGGCACCTTCCCTCAACCTAGGCGGAGATTTGGGGATATCCACATCGACATCGTTGGGCCCCTTCCCCCATCCAACGGTGTCAGATGCCTCCTGACGGTGATCAACTGGTCCACAAGGTGGCCAGAAGCCACTTCGATGTCATAAGCCACCGCAGACACCTGCGCCGAAGCCCTCCTATCCAGCTGGATCAGCTGCTTGGAGTGCCAGATGACATCACTACAGACCGGGGAACCGCCTTCACCTCAGAACTCTTGACCTCCCTGGCACACCTGATGGGGACTGAGCACCACACGACCACGGCCTACAACCCCACAGCCAACGGCATGGTGGAAAGGACCCTCTGCTCCCTCAAGGCTTCCCTGATGGCACGGCCTCCACACTGCCCCAAGAGCCAACGGGGACCCGTCACTAGCAGAGAAGTTTATGGTGAGACCCCGACAGTGCCACATGAATTATTCCCCACTGACAGCGATAACCCCGACATCCCACTGGCAAGACTCCGGGCAGCCGCCCAGAAATTAGTTCCCTGCCGAGAAACCTACAGCGACAGGAGGAAGCAGTTCCCACCGAGCGCCCTGGACTCCTGCAAGTACGTCTTCATCCAGAACGACGCCACCCACCTGCCCCTAACAAGACCCTACCGAGGACTGCACCGTGTCATCCGCCGAGAGGAGAAGGCGTTCTTCGTCTCGATCAGCAGCCGCGAGGACTGGGTCTCAATAGACAGACTGAAGCCCGCCGTTGTTCCCTACGAAGACGACCCCGCAGAAGGCCCTCGCAGGAGACTGCCCTGAAACCCAGCCTCGCCAGGATCCGACAGTGCCCCAGACGTTGCTGGGGCCGCCCAAGGAAAGCAGTCAAACGCCATAGACCCACCACCAGGAGTGGCATCTGCTTCCCGACTTGCCAGACAATGAGGATCCAGAAGTCATCCCCCGACGGATGGAATCTCAAACCCGCGGACTCCTCCAGCCCCCAGCAAGATTCTGCTGACCATCAGCCAATGATAATTATTACTTAATCATTGTCTTTGTTTGTTGGGGGGGGGGGGGATGGTATTTGTAAGGACGGCATTTTGCCAAAGGTCTGTCCTTCCTTTGTACATAATATTTATACCATATACTAAAATGTAGTGCATTTCACGCCCTATCTGCCGAGATATATATCATGTAAAAAATGTACTCTCTGCACTAAGATATATGTATATTTTTTAGCTGCAAAGAAACACAATCATAGCGGGGAGCTCCATCCCTTTTTGTATGTGCATGCGTGAAGGACACTACGTTTCCGTCTGCACTGCTGTCTCATATACAGCCATCTCTGTTCAGTAAAGTTAGAGCTTTCTCCTCGTCTGATTCCAGTCCTCACATTACCATCACAAAAGTAGATCCCAAGTCTTGACCTTAGGGTGTCAGTTTTTTCTAATATAAAAAAAATGTTTTGTAAAGAACCATGTGGAAGTGTAATATTAGTGTAGGGAAAATAGGGTAGATATAAAAAGAGAGAAAAGAATAAGAGAGAGTGAGTAAAAGAATAAGAGAGAGTTGGGTTAAGCAACGAATGTGTTTGTCATACTGGCAACACTAACCTAAACAAGTGGAGGTGTTTATCAAGATAGCGGCATTTAAAAAATGCATTTGGTTGCTCTACGATAAAGCTCCTTGACCTGCCAGTGGAAGCCAAACACTAACAGCAATGTCATTAATCATGCCCAGAAAAGGAAGTGTTGAAATTATTTACCACCCAAAAGGGTGGTACAATGGGATGTTGTCATTAGTCACCAACCAATGAGGAAGTACCAGAAGGTGGCAACAGAAAAGACTGCCTACCAGAAGGAGGAGACATTTCTTTGGAGAAATGTCGACAGAAGGGGTCGAAGAAAGAAGCTTGAGAGCAGCCAGAGGATGAGGTTGTGTGACTTACCAGCCGTGGGTAAGATAGGCTTCATATATTGACACGTTGTCACATTACTACACTCGCCTCAAGTAGATGATAGCAGTCCTACAACCCTCAATACGAACTAAACTTGTACGTTCCAAAACTGTATATATATTTTGTGTTAATGAAGTTGGGTAACTGCACTGTGCCTTTCTAGCCTCCTGAGACATCTTTTAAGAGATTTACTACAAGAATACAGAGTATCAATAATTTATAAAAGACAAAGCATAAAGATCTTACACTGGTGGCAGCTGAAAAGGATCTGAAGAAAGACATAACAGGTGAAGTGCGAGAGCTACAAGAACAAAGGCAAGTTCAATTCTCGGCATTCCATTGAGGAATTAGAGATGTGTTTGTTCCTACTTGTTATACAAACCATCGGTCCTTTACATAAGGAATTACTTTTAGCGCCAGCTGGAACTCGGTCGTAAGATTCTATAACAAGGTAGTTAGGCAATAACTGCTTGTCTGATAGTTGGGAGTCCTGCCCAACTGGACATAAACATTCCACTTTACTTTAGACTGCTGTCATGAGCAGACGTTCTCTCTGCCCACTTCTGTCGTGAAATCGCCAATTTCTTTCTTGTTGTTTTCCTTTGGATATATTTGTGATTATTTGTATGTTTGTGTGGTTGTATGGATATGATGCAAGCCCACAAATCAAATCAAGCCTACTCGCCCCTCGTCTACGTGGCAATTATGCCCTGGAGTTAGGGGCAGGAAATGTGGGGGTTCCTGCTCCAGTGATGATGTTGACCCTCACACCCACTCTGCGAGATGCTGAGGGCGAGATTGTAATAGATCTGAGACCTTGTCTCCGTCGCTATACCTGTCTCCCCTGTCCCTGCCGGTGGAAGTACTGCTGCTCCATCAATTCCTTCTTCCCAGGTCGCGCTGGAGCCTGCTGCTTCAGCAGCTGCTGTAGCCCTGTCCTGGGTGGGGGATCTTTCTGCTGTCCTGAGGAAGTTGGCGAAGAGGAAGTCCAAGTAGAAGAGGAAGGTTTCTCGTCATCGTCGTTGTCTTCATCTTCATTGTTGTCTTCTGCCGCCTCCTCCATTCTCCTTCCAAGGCTCCCCAGCCAAAGAAGAAGGTGGTGGTCTCCCGGGGGCCCCCCCAAGAAGTCTTGCTCAGAGACTTCTAAGGGCCTGTCTCATCGTCCCGGCGAGACAGGTGGGCCTTCCACTGGTCCTCCTGTTCCTGAAGGAATGGAAACCGCCTCTCCTTCCTCAGGGAAGAGAAAGGCGGGGACTGTAGAGATACCAGCTGTTGCTGGTACCTCTGCTCCCAGCTCTAGAGGTTCCACCTCTGGACTGGGAACCGTCTTGGGTTTTCGCCAGTGAGTTTCTCTGAGTGTATGGTCACCTGCTGGTGACCTTGCAGCCAGAATCCAGGGCACTGAGCACGCTCACTGCCAGGACTCCGACATGGGGCGGAAGGATGGTAAGAGTCGTCCAGGTGACTTGCCTAACCGGTGATCATACTTGTAACAATCATCTGGTACCCAGGGCTGACAAGGTTCTTCCTTCTGAAGGAAGTGTGTCTTGGGAGGGACTCGGCCTGGATGGACCCGATGGTCTATTGCCTCAGAACGCAGCCACCCCCAAGATACAGAGGTCTTTTGCGGAGGTCATCGTGCTGATCCGTCGGCACAATGACCTCAGAGAAGCATCGGTGGTTGCCTCTTCTGACCGTCCATTGAGGTTAGAGTCGTTCTTGGGTCCCAAGAAGGAACCCAGAGTGTCTGTAGGGCTTCCTTGGTCTTCCTTGGCTGACAGTGTGCTGGACCTGGTGAACACTCTTGTTTCAGGACAAGAAGCCTCGCTTAGGTCCGGCAAGTCAGACAAGTTGCTTCCCCCTCCTCTGCCTTGTCAGTGGCACTTTTACATGCCTTCATCTAATCCTTTGCCGACCAAACAGGTTGACCTGGAGTTAGCTTGTATAACTCTCCGGGCTTGCTTCTGCAACACCTGCTGTTGGAGAACCTCTGGTTCACGCAGCAAGAGGCAGTGGCTCTGGAGTCTACCACTATGGCAGCCTTCCAGGCTGTCTCCTGGCTGGATCTGTGGTCCCTCACAGTATCCAGGGTGTCGCAGCTTCTTCGGGACCTATAGCTCCTGGGGAAGACTCGGCCTTCGGGAGACTTTGTCAGTGTGGAGGTAGGGCTATCTCCCACCTGGCCCATCAGACTGCTAACCTGTGGGCCAACTTGGTGCTGAGGAGGAGGGACGTTGTCCTGAATTGGGTAACCAGGGTGGCTGGTCACGAGTTGGCAATGGGTCTTAGGAATGGACCTTTGCTGGGTTCCTTCTCTCCCTAGAGAGATGGTGGGTGCTGCAGTGGAGAAACAGAGAGCTGAAGACAGTGTCCGTTTGATACACCAGGCTGTTACGAAGATGTCTGGGCAGTCTCGTTCAACTGCTGCTAAGCCTCGGAGCTTAGCTAGCTCTTCCTCCACCCCCAAGACTTTGAAGGGCACGTGTGGAAAGACCCAGCCTTCCTCCTTTCACGGGAAGGGGGTTAAGCGAAAGGGGAAGAAGGGGGAACGCTAGGGACGACGTTCCCTCTTGCCTGCTGCCAAAAGTTGGGGGGTGCCTGGCGAGCCATTGGGCAACATAGCAATGCTACCGAGCTGAGACCTGGCTAGTAGATGTCCCTCTGGAGGAATGTCTTCTTCCCTTGGAGTCGAGGCCACCCCTCACTTCCCGCCCGGTGCATCTTCAGACATACATTCTCGGTTCTGCCAGGGATGTAGCACTCACGGAAGAAGTGCAGACGATGCTGAGCAAAGGAGCTGTAGAATTTGTGCGAGAACTATCGCCAGGGTTATACAGCGGACTTTTCCTGGTGGAGAAGTCTACGGGGGCCAGGAGACCGGTGATAAATTTCTCTCCTCTGAACTGATTCGTTCGCCAGTCTCTGTTCACGATGGAAACGGCACGTTCCGTGCTCAATTCTGTCAGGGAGAATGATTTTATGCTTTTGGTGGACCTGAAGGATGCGTATTTTCAAATACCCATCCATCAGTCTTCCAGGAAGTACCTTCGCTTTATCCTCAACAGGGCGGTGTTCCAATTCAGGGCACTTTGTTTCAAACTCTCAACCACCCCTCAGGGGTTCATGCGAGTGTTCCCTGGTGTCGGCTTGGGCCCATTTGGTCGGGATATGTCTTTTGAGGTATCTTGACAATTGGCTAGTCCTGGCGAGCTCTCGCTCGCATTTGCTGCAGGACAGAGATTGCCTTCTCGACTTATGTCGCGATCTAGAGATAGTGATAAATTTCGAGAAGTTGGATCTTGAGCCCAAGCAGAGGACAAAGTACATGGGCATGCTGATCGATACAGTAGCAGCAAGAGTCTTCCCCGCAGACTCGCGGATCAGCAGGTTTAGGGAGGTAGCTCGCCAGTTTCTGTCACGACAGGAACAGCCAGCTCAGCTTTGGCAGGTGGTGATTGGTCACCTGTCGTTGTTAGAGAAGCTATACCTGCCACACGCTAAGTTGGCGGTGATGGTCCGCCCACTGCGTTAGTTCGAGTCCTTTCTTGTATATTCACAGAAAATAGTATGATATGATAGAATCCTCTTTCTATTACGTTATTAAGCGTTAATCATTGGAGAACTAGAGTTAAAAATATTTTCATGTCATTAAAATGCTATTCGGAGTAGGGAAACCAGAAGTTTTATAAATTACAGGAAATCGAAGCCAAAGATAAAAACCTTTGTCGAATGTAAGCAATGCTTTATTTCGGAGCATTATGTTATATATGGATTCAATAAATCAAACAATACAATCCAAGTTTCATGATAACTTATATGCTGTCGATTGCATACCTTTGAATATGCCGTATAATTATATGAAACATAAAACACCACGAAATATGCCTGTTGGAAGTAGGGAGGAGGTGTATTGACAGAAACAGCCGCTCAGCGATCACTTGGTTTTGACAGCTTGCTCACCGTAGACAATTCGACTGATTAAGTCAGTGTTGCCATTTCTATAATTTGCTACTTCTGAAAATTAATTTATGAAATCTACGGCAAAATTCGAGCGTCGGAATAATTTGCTATTTCTACAGAAACTCGTAGAAATAGAGAGAGAGAGAGAGAGAGAGAGAGAGAGAGAGAGAGAGAGAGAGCTAGACCCTCGTCCTCCATCCACTATATTTTGCTACTGTTACCTTGAAGTTTCACTGCGCTATAACCTGGTCTAACAAACTTTTAAGAATGGAAATTTGCTTCAAATATATGTAAACATGCTTAGGTAAAATAAACATACATATTGATACATTAAACATTTAATTGATTCAACAAAAGAAAATACATTAATCAATCATTGGATAAGCTACATCAAACAATAACTTGAAATAACAAAATCATTCATCATCGCTTTCCGACTCCTCACTGTCACTGGTGATGTTTATAATCAATTTCTCAGTTAAATGGTCACGTGCTATATCCCTTTTCCTATAAATATCCTCCACTTCTCTCGCATGACGCATACATGACTTTCAGTCCTCTGCTGTTACTCTGTCTATTGCACGTTAGTTATACGTTCAACATTTGTCAAAGTCTGATTGGGATTTGAATTGCATTTTTAACCTCATTTTTTACTTGTGCCCAAATCAATTCTATCGGGTTGAACTCGCAGTGATAAGGAGGAAGTCTGAGTACCTCATTGCCAGCATCTCTAGCGATTTTGTCTATTTCATACTCCTGGAGGTACTTGTGCTGCTTTACCACATCTAGAAGTTCGGTTTTGGTATAGGAAGGGTCATGAGCTATATTGTGGTTAGTTAACCAAGACACAATATCCGATTTCCTTGAAATGCTGACAGGTGCTTTGTTCAATATTTTTGAATGATATGAAGCATTATCTAAGACAATGAGCGATCTAGCGGGAATATTTACCAGTAGCTGTGTTTGAAACCATGATAGGAAGCATGTATGATTCATACTATCATGGTAATCACCCTTATTACCATTTTTCGATCGGAAAAATAGCAATCCTCCTGGTACGACTCCATATTCTCCACCAGCATGCACTATGATAAATCTAGCTCGTTTACCCGTTTTCACTCGGGTAGAGTCCAACATTTGTCGACACACTCATTTTGATTTACCCATGTCTCATCCAGATATATTTCCGGTCTTGGAGAATCGGATTTTCGGTTTTCATCAATAAGCCTTAGATATTTATTTCTGGCAAGAACAATATCGTTCCTTTCCATCAAGAGCTTCCTACCGCTTTCAACTTTCATAAAACGCAAGCAGAGTTCCTTAACAAGTTTGAGAAGGGACATATAAGCACCAGGGAAATTCAGAGGTGGCTTCTTCACCTTATCCAGCAGTTTTTCTATTGTTGGAATTTCACCTCTTTCATAGAAAGCCATTATCTCCCGACGTACACAGTCCTTATCAAAATCATCTAAGGCTCCCATTACTGGTGACTTCCTTGACCTAGGGGGTGGAGAGTGCATCTCTATGCTTGTGCTGCTGCTTTATCCGCTGAATGGAACGAACAGATATTCCTGTTGCAGCAGCAGTCCTCTTTACGATATCATCCTCGCCTTCCTTATCATATTGCTCACGAAGATTATTGCAGACCTTAATTACGACGATTCCTGTCTGGCTCTTATCCGTCCCATACGTTTTGTGTTTTTTAAGCAATCCTCCATTATTATAGTTACTCCTTTAAACTTCAGTGTATGTATAGTATATCGCTGAATGGTTACTGAGCTGAGAGCTGTTTCTCTTTTTTCAATGTTAGCTCGGTTAACAACTGCGTTTGAAATTCCCGCCAATTACAGTAACTGGCTATTTTAGTGATCATTCTGCCTCCCTAGATAAGGCGCATGTTTTCTACCCATTAAGTATGTTATTTGGACACGTGGACTACTATATTCACACTATATAGCATCTCTGTATTTAAATGACCTTTACAATAAACATGATTCTGACCAATTTCTTATATATTTACGGGATATTGAAGAAAAATGAATCAGAGTGCATTCGAAATCGTGTAAAATCCTTGACTTTGACTATTTGAGTTATGCTTTAGTGATAGTTTTCTCAAAGTTCTCAAACGTTTTCATCATTTAACATACATTTTCATTTCTTTAAAGAGTATAATTCACTTCTGCAATAAAAACAACCTTAATTAGTAATTGCAAGCGCCTTCAACACACTCAAATGAATAGCCACACGAATAGTTGCTCTAAACCAATTATCACCTTCGCTTAGCAAGGGGCGGGGCATCACCGCCAACTTAGCGTGTGGCAGGTATAGTCCCTCATGGGCGTCTTCACCTGCAGTCTCTGCAATGGAGAAGAAGTGTTGGTCACAGGTGCGGGTCTGCAATCCTTCCTGGTTCCTCTCACGGAGGAAGTAACAGAGGATTTAGTCTGGTAGCTGGATGACAGGAACCTCTTCGTAGGAATGCAGTTGCACACTCCCCCTCCAGAGATGCTTCTGTTCTCGGATACATCAACCGAGGGTTGGGGCGCACACCTGGAAGAGTTGCTGGTTTCAGGTGTGTGGAATCGACATGACAAGCACCTTCACATCAACGTTCTGGAACTCAAGGTAGCGTTTCTTGTGCTCCAAGAACTGGGAACGGTTGATGGGACACTGTGGTGTTGATGAGCGACAACACCATGGTAGTGGCGTACATCAACAAACAGGGGGATTAGTGTCCCTTCCATTGCATCAATTGACAGTGTAGGTGCCTCACTCGGTAGAGCTGTCAGCCAGGTACATTCTAGGTAAGAGGAATGTAGTGGCAGACAAGCTCAGCCGCCAGAATCAGGTGATTGGGACAGACTGGTCTTTACACCCAGACGTGGTGGAAAGGCTGTTCGACCTGCGGGGGCGTCCAGTGGTGGATCTGTTTGCCACCCGGCACAACATAAAACTCCCAGTTTTCTTCTTCGTCATGCTGTACCCATGGGTAGCTGCAGAGGACACGTTCCAGTACCTGTGGGACAACCTCAAAGTGTACGCCTTTCCTCCCGTTCTGTCTGATCCGCAAGGTGATCAGCAGGGCGCTGGTCACCAGCAACCTTCAGATGATTCTTGTGGCACCCAAATGGCCTCAGGCTGTTTGGTATCCGGACCTGCTGGCTCTGCTCTTGGAGGCACAGTGGGAGATTCCCCAATGGCACAACCTGCTGTGTCAACCGCATGTGGAATGGTACCACCAGGCAGTACATTCCCTGTGTCTTCACGGCTGGCGGTTATCCACCATCTCTTGCGAGTGAGAGGCTTTTCTTGCCGAGCAGCAACAGAGATGGCAGGATAGCTTAGACAGTCCTCTGCAGCAGTATACCAGGGAAAGTGGTCCGTAGCTTATTTCCTAGTCTTTCTTTGCCGAGAGAAGCTCCACTTTGTCTCTGCAGTTAAAGGATATAGAGCTGCTTTGGCTTTAGTCCATAAGCTGCGAGGGAAATATCCCTCCTTATGAGGAGCTTCGAGAGGTCTTGCCCTCCCAGAGAACTCAGGCCCCCTGAGTGGGACATGACTCTCGTCTCAAGGAGTTTGACTCGTAGACCCTACGAGCCTCTTCGGGAGTTGTTGGACAGGGATCTGACCCTCAAGACTGTCTTTCTGCTGGGCCTGGCATCAGTGAAGAGAGTAGAGGGACTTCATGGTCTCTCATTTTATGTTAGACACTCAAGGGGATTGGGATCGGTTATGCTCAATTTCGTCCCGGATTTTGTAGCGAAGACTCAGAATCCCTTGGTCCCTGACGATAGGTTCGAGTCCATTACAATCCCCTCCCTAGAGGACTTCACTGGTAATAATGCGGAAGAGATGCTACTTTGTCCTGTTAGAGTGTTACGGCGCTATCTGAAGAGAACTCGCCATCTCTGGCCTGAGTGTTGACGCCTCTTCGTTAGCGCACTTTCTGGCTTCGTGAGGTGATCAGGAAAGGAGTTTCAACACTGGTACCTTTCGCCTGAGAGCCAACGAATAGAGGTATTGGTCCTGCCCTTGCATTCTGCAAGAACTTGTCGGTTGCACAGGTGCTGAAGGCAGGGGTGTGGCCCAACCAGACCACCTTCACCTCCTTTTACCTTCGGGATATTGCCCATAGGTCCTTGGACACTTTTTCCTTGGGACCCATGGTGGCTGCTCAACAAGTTGTGTAGCTAATGGGACAAGGTTGCATCTCGTCCTTGTGGTAAATGTATGAATGGAGAGCGAATGAGTGTGTGACTGGCTTCTTTTCCTTCTTCCTTCTTCTCTCTTCCTGCGGGCAGAGTGTGTCGGTCGTCACATTCTGGAGAGGGCGATGATGCAGGTAAGCTATGTGACTGAGCTCCATTCTGTCCCATTCATTAGGGATAGAAGTAGGCATCCATCCCTTCCCTAACAAGGGGGGAAGTGGACAGCAGAAAGAGAGAAACCCAATGCTATATATTTGGCCTCTTACCTACGACTATAAGTTCTTGTTTGCTATTCATAAGAAATACGCGTGCCTCCCACTTAAGAATTGGTCCAGAGGTCTGCCCATTGGTCTTGCTTTGATCTCACTCCGATCTTTTGGACAGAGGCAAGGATACCCCCCCCCCCCCCCCCCCCCCCCCCCCTTGCTCTTACAACCAGGGAGAGAATCTTGGTTGGGCGAACACCAGTCTGTTCACAAGACTCAGATTCCTCCCACCAACCAGTGAGTCTTCCTTATGTAAAGGGCCGATGGTTTGTATAACGTGTAGGAACAAATCACAATTTTTAAAAAGTAAATTGTATTTTTCCTAACTATACAAACCTTAGGCATTTTGCATATAAGCCCACCTCATGTCACCCCTCAATCTGTTCCTGGGCCTTTTAAAGCAAAGTGGAATGTTTACGTCCAGTCGGGCGGGACTCCCGACTATTGGACTAGCAGTTACTGCCAAACTATCTTGTTATAGAATCTTACGACCGTGTTCCAGCTGGCACTGAAAGTAATTCCTTATGTGAAGGATCTCGGGTTTGTATAGTTAGGAAAAATACAATTTACTTTCAGTCAGAAGTTGTGATATTTCTGGTGATAGAAGTTCACTCTCAACGTGGTTCGCTGAATAACCACTGGTTCCATACAACGTAAAAACACCATACAAACAAACAAAAACAAAGGCGAATCATAACTTGTGAAGGGCGAGGAAATCGGCAAAACGGAGCTCAAGAATTTGAAAATAACCACGAGTCACAACTTGTGAAGGACAAAACATACAAGAATAACAGACGGCGAGGCACTTCGACAGAACATTCCCTCTTACAAACGTCAACATTTACAGAAGCTGAAAACATAAGCAGCGGCTAGTGGAAATATATCATTATCGCTTAGAAAACCCCAAGACTAAAGTATATAGAAACAATACTCCCCGAAGATTGAACAATAAATTCCAGCCACTACTGTAACGAAGTGAAGAGAGAATGTTGTTGTTGTTTAAGATTAAGCTGGCCTTGTGCCAGCACGGGCTCTTGCTCACAGAGCAGCCCGTATGTCATATCAGTTTGAGATGTGAGATGCTTAGGATATGCAACTTTATTGGTGATAAATGAATGATGTGGTGAAGGTGATTTGATATTGAATGAAGGATTTGATGGGCAAGGTTGAAACCCTTTAAACCCTAAGGTACCCTTCAGTCGTAGGGAAAGCTGGATAGTAGTAAGTGTTGGCTAGTAGGAGAGACCAACAGATTGGAAGAATGAAGGTTTGAGTTGTAGGCACAGTTGGCTAGTAAGGTAGCTCGTGAATTTCTGAGACATATTCCTTTTCCGGTCTGCTTTCTTTGGGTGTGTGTTGTCTGGTGAGTGTGGTGGAGGAAGAGAGAAGATTGTACGTATGAAGGTCAATGTGAGGACGGCATAGTAGCGGT
>NC_061105.1:36212789-36235289 GCF_015104395.2 Macrobrachium nipponense
GGATAATCAGAAGAGCGTATGTTTTACGCTTGACGAAGAAAAGTCTCGCCCAAATCTGATTAATTTGTCTGAGACAGTTTCGACAAACGAGGCAGACATACGGGAAGAGCAGATAAGTAACAAGAACAAGCGAGATAAGGTGAAAAGGGGAATTCCCACAATTAGAGAATACCGAATTATTGAGATGTGCACGTACAGATGATATATACTCAGATATAAGTAATTGTGATGACCAAAACACTAAATCTAACGAAAATCAAGGCGCCTATAGTAATGTTGCAATGAGTTGTAAAAGTGAAGGGAAAGTGTTAAATGAAGTATTGCTCCTAAATGAAATAAATAAATCAGATATAAGTAATATAATAGAAGTAACAGAAAAAACCACTGGCGATACAGAACTTTGCTATTTTTCAGACAGAGAAGAAGAAGAAGAAATATGTTGTGTTAGCACAGCGATGACGATAAAGTAAAATTTATACTCAATAGAGGAGTAACTTTTTATCCACAATGCTTATTGAAAATTTATTTGGGATCAAAGGAAGATGTAGAAGATAAAGATATTCTATTGAATGAAGAATTGCCTGACTGTCAGAATGGATAATTCATTAGTCAGTCTATGCCCAAAACTATTCAGATAACAGACTAGCGCTATACGCGGGCATTTGTCTTTTGCTTAGGAATTCCTATTAACAATCCTTTACCAACAGTAGAAGAAAAAGCATTTTTCTCTACAAATGACCAAAAATCTAAAATAAATCAGGGAGTGAATAATACATATTTTCCGGAAAATAGAAACAAGTTAATTCAGGTGCTAGAGAAATACAGGAATGTAATAGCTTTAGAAGGAGATAAACTAGGAAGAACAAATGTTCTACAACATAAGATTTTGTTAGATGATGGAGCCAAGTCATTTTTATTCCTAACTACAGATTACCAAATAAGCCAGAGACCCATAGTTGACAATTTGATAGAGAAAATGAAAAGCGATGGAGTAGTAATTCCTTTTAAATCTCCATATAATTCTCCAGTGTTACTTGTTCCAAAAAATTATGGCAGTTGGAGGCTTGTAATAGATTATAGGAAGTTAAATTCTAACACAGTTCCAGATCGAATGCCGATGCCGGTAATTCAAGATATGTTAGCTCAATTAGGAGGGGCCAAAATATTTTCATCCTTAGATTTACTTAGTGGATATTGGCAAGTACCTCTCGATGAAGAATCAAAACAATTCACAGCCTTCAGCACACACAGAGAACATTTACTGTTCGAAGTAATGCCATTTGGACTCACATCAGTCCCTTTAACGTTTGTTAGATTGTTACAAATTCTTGGAGATATAGAAAATGTTGCAGTATAACTTGGACGATGTTATCATTTTTAGCAAAGACTTAGAAAGTCACCTCAGAACATTAGAAATGGTCCTAGAGAGATTAAGAATTGCAGGACTAAAAATAAAATGAAAGGAATGTCAATTCCTGACGAAATCATTAGAATACCTGGGTCATGCAATTAGTGAAGACGGACTGCGCATGCAGGCAGATAGAATAAAGGCAATAACTGATTATCCAGCTCCCACTAACTTGAAATCATAAAGATGGTTCCTAGGTATGGTAGGTTATTATAGGCTTTTTATAAAAGGTTTTGCTACTATGGCCAAACCTTTGACAGAACTAACCAAAAAGGATGTTAAATATGACTGGAAGAATGAACAAGAAACAGCCTTTCAAACATTAAAGAGCAAAATGACCAGGAACCCTGTTTTGGTCTACCCAAATTTTTCCAAAGACTTTTATTTGGATTGTGATGCCTCGAGTACAGGGTTAGGAGCTGTATTGTTACAAAAGGCCAAAACTAGAATGAATGCAGTATAATATGCTAGTGGAGTTTTAAACCCAGCAGAAAGACATTATAGTACCACAGAAAAAGTGTTTAGCTTTATATTGGCGTTTAAAGAAGTTTAGACATATACCTTTGGGTTATAAAAGTTAATGTGCTTACTGATCACAAGCCCATTTGTGACTTGTTTTTTTTTTTAAAAGAGAGCCTTCACCAATAACATGAAATTCAATAGACAGTCCATTAGTGTGTTAGAATATGGCCCAGAATTCAGATATATTCCAGGGAGATTTAACCTTGGCAGATGCATTATCCAGATCTCAAGAAGCGGAAAAATGCATTTGCAACTATGTAATACCTTTTGTTTTAGTTGTCAAGTAGTAGATTTAAATTTAGAGCAGAAATACAACAAGAAAGATTCAGAAATCAGATAAATATTCGGACAGTTATTACCTAGATTTATACTTAAAATCCGATTTTCAATTAATAAATGGATTGTTGTATAAAAGGCCGACAGAGAAAAATGGTTGTTCTCGACTATATATCCCAAACCAGAGAAGTTTTCGAACTTACACACTCGTATAAGTTAGCAGGGCATCCAGGAATTAAAAAGGCAACAAGAATCATAACCAGAAATTATTTTTGCCAAAATTGTAAGTGAAGATGCTGAGTCAGAACTTTGTACAAAACTCTGTAATTTGTAATCAACATAAGGGTAAGGTAAATCTTAAAGCTCCACTTGAAAAATGTCCATCAGAATTAAATCCATTCCAAGTAGTAACTATGGACTTTTTAGGTCAATTTTCCAGTATTATTAGAGGAAATGATCAACTATTAGTCTTCTTAGACTATCTAACACGATATGTAGAAGTAATAACAGTAAGAAACAGAGGAGCAGCTACACTGGCAGAAGCTCTTAAATCTAGAATGATCACGAAACATTCATGCCTACAAGTTCTTTCTGATAATGCTGCTGAATTACTAGTGATATTTTAAAGAAAATGTGTGAATTTTATGAATTAAATAAATGTCAACTAACCGCTTATAAACCAATTTCTAATGGAGCAGTAGAACGAACTAATCGTAAAATAAAGGATATCCTGAAGGCTTTAGTGAGTCCATAGACAGAACATTGGGATTTGCTATACTGTTATCAAAAGAGAATGCCAAACACTTAGACGATTCAACACCACCCAGACATACTTATAACTATGGTGAATATGTTTCTTGGAAAACCAGACGTACTTACGAGACAATCATGAAAACAAGGGCTAAACTTAAAGAGGTCCATGAGACTCATGCCAAATGTTAAAATAAAGAGGCCATCAAACCAGACATTACAGTAGGTATCCAAATATATGTACTGAATCACATTCAAGAAGGGCCGATTTTAAAGGTTTCTCTTGATTTCACTGGACCATATAAATTGCTGAAATTAAACAAATATAGAGTAATTAATGAAAGTGATTTAAAGGAAAAAGTAGTCCACAGGAATCTCAAAGTCGTAAAGGCAGAGCCATAGTACACTGAATTTATAGATGACATAAGACAGGAGAAAGCTGTAGAAGATAAAAAAATTGTGGTCAATAATATATATATATATGTATATATATATATCTAATATATATATATATATATATTATATATATATATATATATATATATATATATATATATATCTATATATGATATATATATATATATATATATATATATATATATCTATATATCTATATATCTATATATCATATATTATATATATATATATATATATATAGTATATATATATATATATATATATATATATATATCATAAATATAGATGTCTTTATATTATAAGATTATATTATATATTTATATTATAGATTATCTTTATATATATATATATATTATATAGATATATAGTATATCTATATATTATATATATATATATATATTATCTATATAGATGGATATAAGACAGGTATTAGAAAGAATATAGAAAGAAAAAAAATTAGAGGTACAATAATGATATATATTATAGATATGTATTTATATATATCTCTATATCTTATATATATATATATATATAGTCTTATATATATATATATAATATCTAATATATTATATATTATATAGATATATATATATATTATATATATAGATATATATATATATATATATATATCTATATGCCATATCTATATATTATTATATATTATAGATATCTAATATATAGATATCTATATATATATATATATGTTATATTATATTTATATATATAGATATATATATATATATAGTATTATCTATATATTATATATATATATATAACTATATAATACATATATAATAATATATATACTATGTTATTATATTATTCTATATATTTCATATATCTATATATATAACATATTACATATATATATATATATATAGATATATATATATATATATATAATATATATATATAATATATATATATATATATATATTATGTAGTAGAGAAACATTTTAAACCACTTGTGAAAGATGTATTCATATATTACAATTTAATAAATGTCAAAATGCTTTTATGATAAAATTATTTTAATTGTGCCTTTCAATACTAGGTTCACAAACACATTAGTCACTTTGTACCCATTTCCTATGATAATTAACAATGAAATAATCATTAAAAAAAGGTGATATAAAACATTTTGCATTGGAAGAGCACGCTATGCTATTGTCATTCTTCACTGATAAACAATTTAATGGGTGCATTTTATTAAAACCACAGGAATTTATATGTAACTTTGATAGTCTGTATGAAAATACAGATTCATATTCATGAATCCAAGAAATGTTGATTAATAAAAATCAAGAAAATAATGTATGTACAATCACAGACTAAGATAAAACTTTTGAAGCACTGATAATTATTGATTTATTAATCAAGAAATTTTTGTATTTTCTCTAAATACTGTTGTAGCTAAAATGAAATGTAATAATATAACAATAGAAATAAGATTTAAAAATCTTAAATCCTTTACAACATCATGTCAACTGATAATAGCCAACCATGTGTATTATGAGCTTAATTTGTTTACGACATATAAATTCAACAAACATGTGCCATATAAAAATGACTCTTATAAAATAAAAGAATTCAAATTGTCTCAATTAGAATTAAAGAAACGCGAAAACTTGAACTATGTTGATGACTACTACTACAAGGAAAATGTTTCCCCAATTTTATCATTAGTAAATCTAGTGGTCATTAGTAGTAGCTGTTACATTTTGTTTATCATAATAGCAAGGAGAATGATCATTAACAAAATACAAGGGATAAAGGCAGAAATTTAAAGGAATGTACCTTGATTGACAATTGAAGTTAACATTATTTTTGACTTGATAATAATTTGTAATAGTTTGATTTGCTTATATTTTTTCTCCACCATTTTTGAGAATTGTGTCCATTGTTATTGTGAGTAGTTATTAACCCTCTTGTGCACAGGCCGCAAATATAAGGGTGTAAGCAAGGCTAGGGTGTAAGGTACACGACTTTTCCCCCGGGCCGAAAAGAACACGTGCATGGAAAAGTTTTTTTGGTAAAATTCGGTACGTCCGAACTATAACTAATTTACGCTTCTGGTTAGTGTTGTTATGTCGCCAATGATTGAATGATTTCCCAAAGCAATCAGAACGTCTTTACGAGGCTTAGAAATAATAAAAACTGTGTGATGAACGTGAAATGTTAAAGAAAAATCGTAGATATTTTTAGGAAATAATCATGAAAAATATGATAATTAGGTTGGGGGAATTTGTTTTATACCTAAATTGTGCAGAAATGTTTGATCTTTCACGTGGAAGCAATGATTTTGCTATAAATGTGTTTGCTAATGAGCTGTAATTGATAAAAAATGCTAATTTATTTTATAGAGTGCAATTTTCAGATTTTTCAACCTACTTATGTTGATGTTTTGTATCGTAGCTAAGTAAGCTAGTGCTGTCGGGTTTGCGTTTTCTTCGAGATTCATCATCTGTCAATCCAATGGCGTCAACTACGTATTCTATGATTGACTTTTTTTTTCATGATTTTTCCCGAAAATAACTTTTATATGACGCGCCCGGCACGTCATCTGTGCATTTATGGAAAAAATTTATTGACGCGCTACGCATCATCAGATCACGAGAGGGTTGAGAAATTCAGGACAGTGTATGGTGGTGGCCAAGTGATGTAATATTAGTGTAGGGAAAATAACGTGCATATAAAAAGAGTGAAAAGAATAAGAGAGAGAGAGAGAGAGAGAGAGAGAGAGAGAGAGAGAGAGAGAGAGAGAGAGAGAGAGAGAGAGAGAGAGAGAGTTGCGTTAAGTAATGGATGTGTTTGTTGTACTGGCAACAATAACCCAAACAAGCGGAGGTGTTTATTGTGCTAACGGCGATTAAAAAATGATTTGGCTGCTGTACGATAAAGCTCCTGATTAACCCTTGACCTGCCAGCGGAAGCCAGACACTTGAGGCGTTGAAGTTATTTATCGCCCAAAAGGGTGGTACAATGGGACATCGTCATTAGTCGCCAACCGGTGAAGAAGTACCAGAAGGTGGCGACAGAAAAGACCACCTACCAGAAGGAGAAATGTCAACAGAAGGGGCCGAAGAAAGAAGTCGAAGAGCATCCAGAGGGTGTGGTTGTGGGCCTTACCAGCCTTAGGTAAGAAAGGCTTCATACATCGACGCGTCATCCTATTACTACACTTTACCTCAAGTAGACAATAGCAGAGCCATACAACTCTCAATACGAACTAAACTTGTATTTTCCAAAACTGTATACTATATATTTTGTGTTAATGAAGCAAGGAAACTGGGCTGTATCTTTCTAGCCTCCTAAGACATCTTTTAAGAGATTTACTACAAGAATCCAGAGTATCTACGATTTATAAAAGACAAAGCATAAAGATCTTACAGAAGCAAGACTTTGGATACTGAACTAAAAATGAGAAACAGTCCAAGACTTACCAGCGAGAGTAAAATTCCCAGTCTTCATCTTTCTTACTTGATGGGAAGCACACACAGTTACAGAAAAGTACATAAGAAATTAAAATTTAACTTTTGTAATAATGCAATTACTTACAACTTGGAAAGCTGACATATCAGCCATGATGTATGTGCGAAACAACTTTTCAATTTATTTTAGGTATTAATGCGAGCAAGATACATACATTCCTCATTATCATACCATGTTCATTCGTAACGATGAGCTCGGAATCTGCTCTGGAATTTCAAGTTCTCCGTAAACAGATCCCGGTTGAAAGGGTGAACTGCCCCAGTCTCTTCACGTTATTAACCTTAGAAAATGCAATAAAATCCAGACAGGTGACTTGCCTACTTGGCGTGGTTGGTATGGTGTTTGCGTCCCACATCGGTGGTCGCTGGTTCGATTCTCGGCCATTCCATTGAGGAGTGAGAGATGTGTATTTCTGGTGATAGAAGTTCACTCTCGACGTGGTTCGGAAGTCACGTAAAGCCGTTGGTCCCGTTGCTGAGTAACCACTGGTTCCATGCAACGTAAAAACACAAGACAAACAAACAAACAAAAACCCTCTAGGGGGATAGTGCCACCAGTGCTCTTCACACGGTGCATTGTAGGCATTACTTAAAGTTCTTCGCAGCGTCCCTTCAGCCCCCAGCTGGAACACCTTTCATTCTTTTTACACTGCCTCTGTTCATATTCTCTGGCCTCCATTTTACTCTCCACCCTCTCCTAACAAGTGCTTCGTAGCGCAGCTGCAAGGTTTTCTGCATGTTACACCTTTAAAACCTTTGTACTGTCAATATCCCTTTCAGCGCTGAAAGACATCATGGCCTCTGGCCTAAATATTATATTCCATTTGTATAAAATTGAAAAATTGTTTGTTGCCGTTCCCTTGTAAATCCAGAAGAATATTTCATTCTATAGCTGTAAGCGTAACATGAAAATCCAGTACTGGAACTCCCTCCTCTTTTGATTTTGTATGCAGTACGCGCGTGTACACACTTGAACTATATATCGAAATATTATGTTGTATATGCCACTGAACCTCATGAATTAATTCTAGAATGTGTAAGCAGAGACCTGCACTACTCAGTATATACTAATGGCCCCAAAGCTTCATGTGGTGCGTAGCTTTCTGCAATTTCGTCCAGTGAACCAAATCAATTCTCTTCACCGAACAGTATTTAATTTTTCACATCCGAACTCTTTTGCAGCATGATCAACAGTTACGAGTATTAAAAAATGTCACGGGAAAAATTTGGAAACTATCCAGAATTGTCCTTGTTGGATCTGTGCACATGTATTAGGTATCAATTAAAGAAAATGAAGGGGGTGGTAAAGCAGCCAAAGGTCTGTCTGTGACTGTGTCAGTTATTATTTAGTAAACACGAAAACCAATTATGAATCTTAGGGAAAAGCAAAATTAACTAGACCTGCCTTTATGGGGTTAATGCCGTCAGTGCACGTCAGGCGGTGCTCTGTAGGCATTACTTAGGTTCTTTGCAGTTTAGTTGCAACCTCTTCCATTTCTTTTACTTTACCTCTGTTCAAATTCTCTTTCTTCTGTCTTACTTTCCACCCTCTCCTAACAATTTTTTCAACTTTGTTTTCAGCGTTGAATTACCTCATAGGTCCCAGTGATCGGTCTTTGGACTAAATTTTATATTCCAGTTCCACTAATTAAACCAGTGCTGGATTGTGGTGTTGCTCATTCCTAAAAGAAAGCTGCGTTGATGTCATATCATCCCGTCTTCAGAGTGGTTCCTTTTAATGCACCTCCGTGCATGTTCTCTTTTCTTCCATCTGATTGTCCACCTTCTCTAACAATTGTTTCATAGTGGACCACGAGGTTTTCCTCTTGTCGCACCTTTCCGACCTTCTTACTGTTAGTTTCTTCAGCGCTGAATGACCTCATAGGCTCCAGCACTTGGCCTTTGGTGAAACAAGAACCCAGTGATAACGATGCTGTTTCCTCCAAACTTGATGTAGACTAACTCGTGTTTCACGTGAGAAAATGACCTTCACTTGGCCACTTCAAGTAACGATTGCATCCGCCAGTCCTTCCTTCCTTCCCGAGAAAATGTTAGAATTTACATTTATAGGAATCTGTAAAAGAAAGCTATTGAGATGGCTTTGTCTGTCCATCCGCACTTTCTCTGTCTACCATCAGATCTTGAAAACTACTGAGGCTAGAGGGCTGCAAATTGGTATGTTGATCATCCATCCTCCAATTGTCGAACACCAAATTGCAGCCCTTTAGTGTCAGTAGTTTTTATTTGATTCAAGTTTAAAGTTGGCCATGATCGTGAATGTGGCACTGCTAAAGGTGCCAAACACACAGGCCACCACCGGGCTGTGGCTGAAAGTTTCATGGGCCGTGGCTGAGAGTTTCTTACAACACTTAATGCTGTGCAGAAAACTTGATTGTTCCAAAGTAACTTTGGCACATTTTTCACTAGTTTTTTTCTCATAATGCGTCCTCTTCAGGTACAGCGTGTCCTCAACTTACAAGGGGGATCCGTTCCAGCGCTGTGCTGTAAGTTGATTTTTGCCGTCGGTTGGTTTTTAGCTGTTAACAGCACTTTAACAGCGGTCACTGCGCCATAACTCGAGTTATGGCGTCGTAATGTGATGCTGCATCAAGTTACAGCATTCAACTTGATGCTCAATGGGGCTTATAGCACTGTAACTTGATGCTCAATGACGCGTATAGCGCTGTAACTTGATGCTCAATGGCCCTTATAGCACTGTAACTTGATGCTCAATGGTGCTTATAGCACTGTAACTTGATGCTCAATGGCCCTTATAGCACTGTAACTTGATGTCAGGGTGCTTATAGCACTGTAACTTGATGCTCAATGGCCCTTATAGCACTGTAACTTGATGCTCAATGGTGCTTATAGCACTGTAACTTGATGCTCAATGGCCCTTATAGCACTGTAACTTGATGCTCAGTGGTGCTTATAGCACTGTAACTTGATGCTCAATGGCCCTTATAGCACTGTAACTTGATGCTCAATGGCCCTTATAGCACTGTAACTTGATGCTCAGTGGTGCTTATAGCACTGTAACTTGATGCTCAATGGCCCTTATAGCACTGTAACTTGATGCTCAATGGTGCTTATAGCACTGTAACTTGATGCTCAATGGCCCTTATAGCACTGTAACTTGATGCTCAGTGGTGCTTATAGCACTGTAACTTGATGCTCAATGGCCCTTATAGCACTGTAACTTGATGCTCAATGGTCCTTATAGCACTGTAACTTGATGCTCAGTGGTGCTTATAGCACTGTAACTGTGCTCAATGGCCCTATTAGCACTGTAACTTGATGCTCAATGGTGGCTTATGCACTGTAACTTGATGCTCAATGGGCCCTTATAGCACTGTAACTTGATGCCTCAGTGGAGCTTTATAGCACTGTAACTTGATGCTCAATTGGCCCTTTATAGCACCTGTAACTTGATGCCAATGCCCTTATAGCCACTGTAACTTGATGCTCAGTTGTGCTTATAGCATGTAAACTTGATGCCTCAATGGCCTTATAGCCCACTGTAACTTGCTGCTCAATGGTGCTTATAGACACTGTAACTTGATGCTCAATGGCCCTTATAGCACTGTAACTTGATGCTCAGTGGTGCTTATAGCACTGTAACTTGATGCTCAATGGTGCTTATAGCACTGTAACTTGATGCTCAATGGCCCTTATAGCACTGTAACTTGATGCTCAATGGCCCTTATAGCACTGTAACTTGATGCTCAGTGGTGCTTTATAGCACTTGTACTTGCTGCTCAAGGCCCTTATAGCACTGTAACTTGATGCTCAATGGTGCTTATAGCACTGTAACTTGATGCTCAATGGCCCTTATAGCACTGTAACTTGATGCTCAGTGGTGCTTATAGCACTGTAACTTGATGCTCAATGGCCCTTATAGCACTGTAACTTGATGCTCAATGGTGCTTATAGCACTGTAACTTGATGCTCAGTGGTGCTTATAGCACTGTAACTTGATGCTCAATGGCCCTTATAGCACTGTAACTTGATGCTCAATGGTGCTTATAGCACTGTAACTTGATGCTCAATGGCCCTTATAGCACTGTAACTTGATGCTCAGTAGTGGTGCTTAAAGCACCTTAAAACTGATGCTCAATGGCCCTGATAGCCCTGTAACACTTATGCTCAGTGTTGCTTATAGCCTGTAACTTGATCCAATGGCCCTTATAGCACTGTAACTTGATGCTCAATGGTGCTTAGCGCACTGTAACTTGATGCTCAATGCCCTTAGAGCACTGTAACTTGATGCCTCAGTGGTGCTTATAGCACTGTAACTTGCTGCGCAAGGGCCCTTATTAGCACTGTAACTTGATGCTCCGTGGTGCTTATAGCCGTAACTTGATGCTCAATGGCCCTTATAGTCACGTAACCTTGATCTCAGTGGTGCTTATAGCACTGTAACTTGAGGCTCAATGGCCCTTATAACACTGTAACTCTTGATGCTCCTGCTGGTGCTTATAGCACTGTAACTTGATGCTCAATGGCCCTTATAGCACTGTATTGTGCTCAGTGGTGCTTATAGCACTAACTTGATGCTCAGTGGTGCTTAATAGAGCACTGTAAACTTGATGCTCAATGCAATGGCCCTTAATAGCACTGTAACTTGATGCTCAATGGTGCTTATAGCACTGTAACTTGATGCTCAATGGCCCTTATAGCACTGTAACTTGATGCTCAGGTGGTGCTTAGAGCACTGTAACCTTTATGCTCAGTGGTGCCTTATAGCACTGTAACTTTGATCTCATGGCCCTTATAGCACTGTAACTTGATGCTCAGTGGTGCTTATAGCACTGAATTGATGCTCAATGGCCCTTATAGCACTGTAACTTGATCTCAACTGGTGCTTATAAGCACTGTAACTTGATGCTCAAGTGGCCCTTAAGCAATTTAAACTTGATGCTCAGTGGTGCTTATAGCACTGTAACTTGATCTCATGGCCCTTATAGCACTGTAACTTGATGCTCAATGGCCCTTATGCACTGTAACTTGATGGCTTCAGTGTGGCTTTAGCACTGTAAATTGATGCTTGATGCTCAATGGCCCTTTAGCAACTGTACTGATGCTCAATTGTGCCATTATAGCACTGCTAACTTGATGCTCAGTGGTGCCCTTATAGCACTGTAAACTTGAGGCTCAATGGTGGCCCTTATAGGCACTGTAACTTGTTGCTCAATGGCCCTTATAGCACTGTAACTTGATGCTTCAGTGTGCTTTATACACTGTAACCTTGATGCTCAATGGCCCTTAAATAAGGCACCTGTTAACTTGATGCTCAATTGGCCCTTATGCCTGTAATTGATGGCTCAGTGGTGCTTTTATAGCACTGTAAACTTGATGCTTCAATGGCCCTTTATAGCACTGTAACGTTGATGCTCCAATGGTGATTATAGTCACTTGGTACTTGATGGCTCAATGGCCCTTTATAGCACTGTAACTTGATGCTTCAGTGGTGCTTAATAGCACT
Source organism: Macrobrachium nipponense (assembly GCF_015104395.2). Lineage (NCBI taxonomy): Eukaryota > Metazoa > Arthropoda > Malacostraca > Decapoda > Palaemonidae > Macrobrachium > Macrobrachium nipponense. The sequence continues at coordinate 36,225,139 of NC_061105.1, forward strand.
GTAACTTGATGCTCAATGTGGCCCTTATCAGGGCACATGTAACTTGATGCTCAAATGGCCCCTTATAGCACTGGGGGGTAACTTGATGCTCAATGGCCCTTTATAGCCCCCCAATGTAACTTGATGCTCAATTGTGGCCCTTATAAGCACTGTAACTTGATGTCTTCAAGTGGGAACTGGCCCTTATAGCACTGTAACTTGATTGCCTCAATGGTTCCTTATCAGCACTGTAACTTGAATCTCAATGGCCCTTGCTTATTAGCACTGTAAACTTGAATGCTCAAGTGGTGCTTATAGCACTGTAAACTTGATGGCTCAATGGCCCTTATAGCACTGTAACCTTGATTGCTCCAATGGTGCTTATTAGCCACTAGTAACGTTGATGCTCCAAGTGGCCCTGCTTATAGCACTGTAACTTGATGCTCAATGGCCCCTTTAGCACTGTAACCTTGAGCTCAATGTGTCTTATAGCATGTAAGCTTGATTGCTCATGGCCCTTATGCAACTGGTAACTTGATGCTCAGTGGGCTTATAGGCACTGTAACTTGATGCTCAAGGCCCTTATAGCAACTGTAACTTGGATACTCACTTGGCCTTAATAGCACTGTAAACCTTGATGCTCAGTGGTGGGGCTTATAGCCACTGTAAACTGATGCTCAATTGGCCCTTATAGCACTGTAAACTTGATGCTCAATGGTGCTTATAGCACTGTAACTTGCATGCTCAATGGGCCCTTTAATAGCACTGTAACTTGATGCCTCAAGTGGTGCTTTATAGGCACTGTTAACTTGATGCTCAATGGCCCTTATAGCACTGTAACTTATGAGCGTTTTTCCCAATGGGGGGACCCCCCCCCATTATAGCCACTGATAACTTGATGATCAGTGGCGCTTATAAGCTACTGTAACTTTGATGCTCAATGGGCCCTTATAGCACTGTAACTTTGAATGCTCACTGGTGCTTATAAGCAATCTTAACGTTGATGTCTCAATGGCCCTTTATAGCAACTGTAACTTTGATGCTCAATGGTGCTTATAGCAACTGGCAACTTGATGGCTTCATGGCCCTTATAGCACTGTAACTTTATTGCTCAGTGGTGCTTATAGCAACTTGGTACCCTTGATTCTCAGTGTGCTTTTTATCACTGTTGAACTTGATGCGCCAAGTGGGCCCTTATAGCACTGTAACTTGATGCTGCATGTGGGGCTTATAGTCACTGGTAACGTGATGCTCAAATGGCCCTTATAGCACTGTAAAAACTTTGATGCTCAGTGGTGCTTATAGCACTGTTAACTTGATGCTTTCAATAGGCCCTTATGCAGCCTGTAACTTGAATGATCAATGGTGCTATTTTAGCACTGTTAAACTTGATGCTCGAATGGCCTTATAGCACTGTAACTTGATGCTCAAGTGGTTGCTTATAGCACTGGTAACTTGATGCTCCAAATGGCCCTTATAGCACTGTAAACTTGGATCTCAGTGGTGCTTATAGCACTCGTTAACTTGATGCCGCAATGGCCCTTAATAGCACTGTAATTGGATGCTACAAGTGGGTGGCTTATCAGCACTGTTAACTTGATCTTCCAATGGGGCCCTTATAGCACTGTAACAAACTTGATGCTCAAGTGGTGGCCTTATAGCACTGTAACTTGATGCTCAATGGGCCCTTATAGCACTGTAAACTTGATGCCTCAATGTGGCCCTTATTAGCACTTAACTTGATTGCTCAATAGCCCTTATAGCACTGTAACTTGATGCTCAATGTGCTTATAGCACTGTAACTTGATGCTCAATGCCCTTATAGCACTGTAACTTGATGCTCAATGGTGCTTATAGCACTGAACTTGATGCTCAAGGCCCTTATAGCACTGTAACTTGATGTCCAGTGGTGCTTTAGCATGTAACTTGAGCTCAATGCGCCCTTAAGACTGTAACTTGATGCTCAATGGTTGCTTCTATGCACGAAACTTGATGCTCAGTGGTGCTTATAGCACTGTAACTTGAGCTCAAATGGCCCTTATAGCACTTGTAACTTGATGCTCAATGGTGCTATGCACTGTAACTTGATGCTCAATGGCCCTCTATAGCACTGTACCTTGATGCTCAGTGGTGCTGATATCACTGTAACTTGATGCTCAATGGTCTTATAGCACTGTAACTGATGCTCAGTGGTGCTTATAGCACTGTAACTTGATGCTCAGTGGTGCTATAGCACTGTAACTTGATGCTCATGGCCCTTATAAGCACTGTAACTTATGCTCAATGGTGCTTATTAGCCACTGAAACTTGATGCTCAATGGCCATTATAGCCACTGTAACTTGCTGCCAATGGGGCTTTATAAGCACTGTAACTTGAAGGCTCAATGGTCCCCTTATAAGCACTGTAACTTGATGCTCAATGGCCTTATAGCACTGTAACTTGATGCTCAGTGGCGGCTTATAGCAATGAACTTGATGTGCAATGGCCATTATAGCACTGTAAACTTGATGCTCAATGCGTGCTTATAGCCTGTAAACTTGGATGTGCTCAATGGCCCTTATTAGCAATGTAACTTGATGCTCAGTGGTGCTTATAGCACTGTAACTTGATGCCTTCCCCAGGCCCTTATAGCACTGTAAACTTTATGCTTCAATGGCCCTTATAGACTGTAACTTGAGCTCAGTGGTGCTTATAGCACTGTAATTGATGCTCAATAAGCCTTATAAGCACTGTAACTTGATGCTCAATGGTGCTTTATAGCACTGTAACTTGATGCTCAAGGGCCTTATAGCACTGTAAAACTTGATGCTCAATGTGCTTATAGCACTGTAACTTGATGCTCAAGGCCCTTATAGCACTGTAACTGATGCTCAGTGGTGCTTATAGCCACGTAACTTGATGCTTTCCAAGGCCTTATAGCACTGTAACTTGATGCTCAATGGTGCTTATAGCACTGTAACTTGATGATCAATGGCCCTTTATAGCACTGTCACTTGATGCTCAATGGCCCTTATAGCACTGTAACTTAGATGCTGACAATGGTGCTTATAAGCACTGTAACTTGATGCGCCAATGGCCTTATCGCCTGGTAACTTGATGCTCAATGGTGCTTATAGCACTGTAACTTTGATGCTCAACTGGCCCTTATAGCCCTGTAACTTGATGCTCAGTGGGTGCTTATAGCACTGTACTTGATGCTCAATGGCCCTTATTAGCACTGGTCCCTTGATGCTACAATGGCCCTTATAGCACTGTTAACTGATTGCTCCCGTGGTTGCTTATTATAGCACTGTAACTTTGATGCCTCCCATGCTCTTTATAAGGGCCCACTGTAAACTGATGCTCATTGGTGCTAATTATCACTGTAACTTGATGCTCAGTGGTGGCTTAATAGCACTGTAACTTGATGCTCAATGCCCTTAATTATCACTGTAACTTGATGCTCAATGGTGCTTTATAGCATAACTTGATTCTCAATGATGCTTATAAGCCCACCTGTAACTGATGCTCAATGGGTGGCCCTTATAGCACTGTACTTGATTGCTCATGGCCCTTATAGGCACTGTAAACTTGATGCTTCATGCCCTTATAGCCTGTAACTTGATTGCTCAAGTGCCCTGTTATAGCACTGTACTTGATGCTCAATGGCTTATAGCACTGTAACTGAATTCTCAAGGGCTTATAGCACTGTAACTTTGATGCTCAATGGCCCTTATATACTGTAACTTGATGCCAGTGGTGCTTATAGCACTGTAACTTGGATGCTCAGTGGTGCTTTATAGCACTGTAAACTTGATGCCTCAATGGCCCTTATAGCTGGTAAACTTGATGCTCCAATGGTGCTTATAGCACTGTAACTTGATTGCTCAATGGCCCGTTATAGCACTGTAACTTGATGCTCAAGTGGTGCCCTTATAGCTGTTTACTTGAGCTCACAATGGCCCTTATAGCATGTAACTTGATGCTCATGGTGCTTTAGCACTGTACTTGATGCTCAATGGCCCTTATAGCACTGTAACTTGATGCTCAATGGCCCTTATAGCACTGTAACTGGATGCGACATCAAGTTACCGCGCTGTAAAGCGCTATTATTGGCACTGAAAAGGCGCCGCAAGTCAGTGGCACTGTAAGTCGAGGATGCAATGTATTTCATATGATTTCGATGAAACAAGACAGATTTTTTTTTTTTGTGTGTGTGTGTGTGTGGGAAAATAAAGGGAAATTTAGCATTTTCTCAAGGGATCTGGGAAATCTGAGCAAGTTGGGAAAACAAGGACTTTGAAAGGAGAGTGCCATTGGCAGGGAGCTAATTTAAAAGTATCACCATGCATTTTTTAAATAGTGTGTATGGCATTATTTAAGGTTCTTTGCAGCATCCCTTTGGAGCCTAGCTGCAGCCCCATTCATTCATTTTGTTGTACATTCATTCATATTCTCTTTTATATCTTACTTTCCACCCTCTCCTAACAATTGAGGATTTCCTTCTGTTACACCTTCCACACCTTTTGGTTCTTAATTTCCCTTTCAGCGCTGAATAGAATGTATTCTGTTCCCTTCTTTGATATTGGCATGGTCCACATTAAACACAGACGAAATCAAGGAATTTTCTTGAAATGCAAAACACCATGAACCCTTTGAGAGAGAACTTGCTAGCTCTTGGGACACGTCATTTGCAACGTCATCCGCCCACATTCCTTTCAGTCAGCTGATGGCCACAGAGTAAGAGACTGTTGGTACCAACTATAGAAGTAAAAATCGGTATTTTCTGAGTTTACGGTGAAGAAATGGGTTACTGAAATGACAGGTTAAGTTAAAAAAAAAAAAATAATAATCGGAGAAATTGCGCGACGAGATTAGACTGTAAAAGATACAAGTGAAATAGAAAATAAATTGGAGCTAGAGAAAGCCAACCACGAAAGCTAGCCTGGATTAGGGGAAATGACACAAGGTACTTGCAAGCAATACCAAGAAGTAAGGGAAAAGGTCGAACCGGGTAAGTTTGTGTTGGAGAACAGATACAGATTAGTCAAGTCGAGGGGAACGATGGGATACAAAGCAGGAGATTGCTGCATCGGAAGATAAGAACAGTACCAGATGGCAACAGAGAGGAAGCGGCTTAATGACAATGAAGGTAAAACAAGTAAAAAAATATGCCGAAGTTTCTTCGGCGCAATCGAGTTTTCCCATACAGTTTATAATGCTTTGTGGAATGCGGCCCATGGAACTTTCATCCACGGCCCTGTTGTGGCCTGTCCTATAGCGTTGCCAGACTCACGATCAAGGATGACTTTAACCCTAAACTACTTAGGCTAGAGGGCTGCAATTTGGCATGTTTGATGATTGGAGGGTGGATGATCAATCTAGGAATTTGCTGCACTCTAAGTTCAGCAGTTTTGAAGATCTGAGGGCGGACAGAGAAAGTGCGGACGGACAAACAAAGCCATCTCAATAGTTATCTTTTACAGAAAACTAAAAGGCCGAGGGTATTCCACTTAGCCGTTTTCAGTGCTAATACAGGTGTAGACATACTCGCTACTTGATAGACGAGGAACAGACTGGTAGTGTTTTCATTGATATGAACGGAAGAGGGAAAGACATAATTGCCTTGTTGCAAAATGATTCAAGTGATAAAGTCAGAAAATTGGAGCTCTAAAGTCAGTGACACAGTTCCCAAGGGTAGTGGAATAGTTGAGAGGTGGGACAGCAGGAATAATTGTTTAAGTGTTAACCAGGAGTCATGGAAGTTATAGTTAAACATCCGGGGGAAAACCTTAGGCCTTAACGAAAATGAAAATCACTGTTGCTATGAGAGCTCTGTTAGAATTGACCTCCATAGGGGCTTAGTGCCGTCAGTGCACCCCATTTACTGAAAGTTTTTTGCAGTTGTAACCACTTTCATTCCTTTTACTGTACCTCCATTCATGTTATCTTTCTTCCATCTTGCTATCCACCCTGTGCTAACAATTATTTCAAAACGCATCGATAAAGTTTTCCTCCTGGTACGCCTTTCAAACCTTATTACTCAATTTCCCTTCCAGCGCTGATTGACCTCACAGTTCCCAGTGCTTGGCCTTTGGCGTAAACTCTGTCCTCCACTCCATTCCACGCATATTCAAAACCCAAGACTTAATATAACCTATTCTTTGTCACTTTTTTGTAATATCAATGCAAGCCGTGGCAGACAAATAACCATCTCAATAGTTTTCTTTAAGAGGAAAGTAAAACTTCAAAGGAATCTGAATATTTCAGCACCCAAGGAGAAATTGAAAAGTTGTTTCGACGACAACATTTTGAAAAACGTAGTTCCTTTGATACTAAAATTTGAGAAAATAGGAGTTGGACTGTCGACGAATTTTAAAAATACCTGCCTGTGGAAGAAAACTCATTCCAATGGCTTAAGGCTGACGACCAGTCTAAGATACGGTACAATTCATCGAAATCTATTCATTATTTCTAGGTCAGTTGCCACCAGACTAGAAAATAGTTCAGCCCTCAACACACTGCCTGTTTGCAAACTCACCAAACGGAATGTTTGCACTGTCCGTCCGTACCGTTTCTGTCCACCCTCAGATCTTCAAAACTACTGAGGCTAGAGGGTGGCGAATTGGTATTTTGATCATCCACCCTCCAATCATCAAACATACCAAGGTGCATCCCTCTAACATGAGTAGTTTTTATTTAAATTAAGGTTACGGTTAGCCATGATCGTACATCAGGTACCGCTATGGTTTTCAACAACACTGGCCAGAACCGAGCCGTGGCTGAGAGTTTGGTACAGCATTATACGCTGTACAAAAAAACTCGATTATGCCGAAGAAACTTCGGCGCATTTTTCACCCGTTTATTTTTATCGTTGGCTACTGAAATGTTCAGTTTCCTGGTGAAGTTTTGACCGTTGTAGTGAGTCCTCTTGTCTTTGATGATAATGAGGAGGCAGCCCGGCCGAAATTCGTCGTGTACGTATGTTTACATTGCTTTTTCCAGTCGAATAATCAGGGACTCCGGGCAGAAGAAATTTTCGCTCCTTTCTGGCAAGGGAGTGATTAGTCAGCAGTCGTGTTTGTCAGTTATTGGCCAATCACCGCGGAATCGGATACCCGAAGGCAAAGATGAAAAGTAATGTTTGAATGTTTATTCTGCGTTTGCTTTCTATTTGGTGGAGTGGGTCAATACACCAATCGCTTTGGGCTTTCGACCAACTGAACAGGACGCTTTTGCTTGTCTGCGCAATTCTTCTTCTCCCTTCTTCTTCTTCTTCTTCTTCTTCTTCTTCTTCTTCTGCAGTGGCTGAGAGGTGGATGAGGTGGACGGGTAATAGTGATAATGCAAATTATTATTATTAATTAATTAAGAGTTTTAGGCTGAGTTATAATGTGGCAATTAAGGCCTAAACCAAGTAATGCCTCTTGATTGGGTGTAGGTTCGTAGTCGGATAGGTTTATTATTATTGTTGTTGTTGTTGTTGTCTTTTAGGTCCACAATAATATATCTGATGGTAGCAATTGTAAATCTTTATAAAACTATATAAACGCTTCCGAGTCCTTCTGTGGGCTCATCTTCAGGATTTTGAACTTAAGATGAACCCAGGGAAGGGTTCGATAGCTTTTATATAGTTTTATAAAGTTTTACAACTGCTGCCATCAGACATATTGTTGTAGACCTAAAAGACATTGCTTGTGCCCTCATGATTGAGACTTCTAACCATTATTATTATTATTATTATTATTATTATTATTATTATTATTATTATTATTATTATTATTATATATATATATAATATAATATATAATATATATATATAGTATAATATATATATATATATATATATATTATATATTATTTATTATTATTATTATTACTTACAGAGTAATTCAACTGATGCTGCCACTCTTTTTAACAGAACATGTTTATAAGGAGATCTACTCTTCATATTATCATTATAATTTTTTTGGGTCTATCACAGTCATTCTATTCGACTGGGTGGTATTTATAGTGTGGGGTCGCTGGGTGCATCCTGTCTCCTTAGGAGTCCATCACTTTTCTCACTGTGTGTGCTGATTCTAGGAGCACTCGCTTCTGCATGATTCCTGGAGTTACTTTGGCATCTAGTTTTTCCAGGTTCCTTTTCAGGGATCTTGGATCGTGCCTAGTGCTCCTATGATTATGGGTACAATCTCCACTGGCATATCCCATATCCTTCTTATTTCTATTTTCAGGTCTTGATACTTATCCATTTTTTCCCTTTCTTACTCTTCAACTCTGGTGTCCCTTTGTATTGCGACATCAATGAGTGATATTTTCTTCTTGATTTTGTCAATCAACATCACCTCTGGTCTATTGGCACGTATCACCCTATTTATTCTGATACCATAGTCCCAGAGGATCTTTGACCACTTATTACTGCATGATAGTTCGTGTTTCTTGCACAGGCTTCAGTGGAGGGCTTTTGCTACTGAATCGTGCCTTTTTTTGTACTGGTTCTGTGCAAGTGCCGGACATTCGCTTGCTATGAGGTTTATGGTCTTGTTTTTCATATTACACTTCCTGCTTATGGGTAAGATGTTATTCCCATCTATCGTTCTTTGGACATATATGGTTCTTAGGGCCTGGTCTTGTGCCGCAGTTAGCATTCCTTGTTTCCTTCTTCAGTTCTCCCCTCTGTAGCCATTTCCATGTTTCATCGCTGGCTAGTTCTTTAGTCTGTCTCATGTACTGCCCATGCATTGGTTAGTTATGCCATTTCTCTGTTCTGTTTGTCTTTCTCCTGTCTGTATATTTCTGGGTCTTCGTCTACTCTTGAGCCACTCGTCTTCATTGGTTTTCAGATATTGCCCCAGGGTCTTGAGCTCATATTGGTGCAGTCCTCGATGCTTAGTAGCCCTCTCCCTCCTTCCTTTTGTGTTATGTATAGTCTGTCTGTATTTGCTTTTGGATGTAGTGCTTTATGTATTGTCATGTGTTTCCTAGTTTTCTGGTGTATGCTGTGGAATTCAGCCTTCGTCCACTCCACTACTCCTGCGTTGAGTTTTGACTTGACTATCGCCTCAAGTCTCTGCATATATTCTTTCCTGGTCGTGACCTTCATCTCTTGGTGTTTTATATCCTCTCCTTCTATTATTCCCAGGTATTTGTACCCTGTCTCATATGTGTTTGATGCTGTTCCCATCTGGTAGCTTTATCCCTTCAGTCCTTGTTACTCTGCCTTTTTGTATGTTGACCAAGGAACATTTTTCTATTCCAAACCCCATCCTGATGTCCCCAGATACAATTCTTACAGTATGGATCAAGGTATCCATTTCTTTGATGCTCTTACCATACAGCTTGATGTCGTCCATGAACATCAGATGGTTAATTCTGTTGCCTCCTTTCTTGAGTTGGTACCCAGCATCCATCTTGTATATTACTTTTGTCACGAGAATCATGGCTACTACGAAGAGTCGTGGGAACAGTGAGTCTTCTTGAAAGAGCCCTCTCCTGATATTAACCTCTCCTAGTCTTATCTCAGCCTCTAGCTGCGACTCCTTTCATTCCATCAGAGAGAATGCGTTCATTCATACTTTTATTCAGGGGAAGTTTGTAAGTTTACTCATTTAAGTCACCTTCCTCTTGAGCCTTTGACGGAGATCTGATACCTTCCTTGCTTCGCCTCTCGTCCCACCGAACGTTAACTCTTACCCGTGCTCTAACATGCTCGCTCAAATCACCTTCAATCCGCCATCCATGTTGACACTCATTATGTCACCTCTCGCCCAGGTTTATCCTCATTAGCCTGGTTTTGCTTTAAGTTTGAACCCCCTTGTATTAAGTACATTTTTAAACACTCTTACCAGCTTCTGCAGTTTCTCATCACTGTTAGGAATCCTTTTCCTCACCAGTTCCCCTCACCATAATACTACATATCTACATCTGTACGTTATACAGCGTTTCCAAAGAATTAAATTCATAAATGCGCCTCCATGTGTTCTCTCTTAAATATGTGCTGGACAGGCTTGTGGTCTACCTCAGACTAATGTAAGCACAGTTCCTCAAGGCTTTTCCAGTTCTGTTTCACTCTGGGCACTCGAAACGCGGCAAACGGCACCACGTCTTTCTGTCTCGTCCACTAGTGGCTTTAAAAAAAGCTTTGGAGCCGAAGTTTTATATATATATATATATATATATATATATATAT
>NC_061105.1:36237789-36247789 GCF_015104395.2 Macrobrachium nipponense
TAAAGTAATTTATTAAAGATTTTGCGTAAATTTTAAAGTAATTTATTAAGGACAGTAGCATAAATTTTGAAGCAATTTATTAAAGACAGTAGCGTAAGTTTTAATGTAATTTATTAAAGACTTGAGTGCAAATTGTAATGTAATTTATTAAAGACATTAGCAAAAATTTTAAAGTAATTTATTAAAAACAGTAGCGTAAGTTTTAATGTAATTTATTAAAGACTTGAGTGTAAATTGTAATGTAATTTATTAAAGACTAGCGAAAATTTTAAAGTAATTTATTAAAGACAGTAGCGTAAATTTAAAGTAATTTATTAAAGTCCTTTGCATAAATTTTAAAGTAATTTATTAAAGACTTTAGCATAACTTTAAAGTAATTTATAAAAACAATAGTGTAAAATACTTTGTTGTAAATTTTAATGTAATTTATAAAAGACTCAGCAGCGTAAATTTTTAAGCAATGTATAGAAGACTAGCGTAAATTTTTAAGCAATGTATAGAAGACTAGCGTAAATTTTCAAGTAATATCTTGTGATTTAAATTTTAAAGTAATTTCTTGTTATTTACACATGTTGTAACTGGTTTGAATTCAGTATTTCATCCTATAAAAAGTTTGACGTAATTGAGTAACCGGTGTATGGTAACAGCTGTAATTTATGATGTAATTATTACGCCTTAAGCTTTTCAAGTGTCGTTGCCTAGAAGTACATTGCTTATAGAAACTATTACTCATAGTTAATAAATAAAGCGCAAGTAATGAATTCATTACCTACTAGGAAATTGTGTATGAGAACATTTCTGGGAATCTTCAAGTTTGGGATCTGTGATCATTTCAACAAGATTATTCAACGCATTCGTCTTCGTTTGCAATGTTACAAGTATATTCAACTCTTCATCTTTGCAGTATTACCCATTCATTAAGAACAGTGGCTTCAAAGGATGTCTTCTACTTCAAGGGGAATACTCTTTACTAGGTATTCAGTTGTAAGAAGAGTGTAAAAGTCGTGCAAGAACTTGTTTGGTATTTATAAGTAGTTCTTCCGTAATTTGGCGAAACTTATTATGATTATTATTATGACCACAGAGTACTTACGGGCCTTGGGTCGGGGGTAAGATTACCGATGATTGTCATTATTAACGGGGTCAAGAAGACGGTCATCTGAGGTGACGTCGGGCTTAGAGATTTGATGTTCAGAATGTTTAGAGAAAGTCGCTCGTGTTGGCTTCTTCTACGCATATCTTCGTCCCTTTCTTATTATCAGGGCAGGTACTGGTACCCGGAGGATTTTTTTTTATACGCTCTCTCTCTCTCTCTCTCTCTCTCTCTCTCTCTCTCTCTCTCTCTGATAACGTCCATCAAGACCTTCAGAAATAAGCAAAAGAAGAGAAAACAAATCGTTTTGTTTTGAAGACTTTCTGATTCCCCTTCCTCTCTTCCCCTCCCCTCTCCCGCCCCTGCTCTCCCCTCCTTACTTCACCCACCTCCCCCTACTCTCCCCTCCTTACCTCACCCCCCTTAAAAAAGAAGCGAACTTTTTTTTTTCTTTTTTTTTTTTTCTTTCTCGTCTGCGACAGGGGGGGGTGTAACTTCTACAAAGTGGTTTTGCGGCAAATTAGCTGTCATCACGTTGAGTGTTCGGGTGTCCCTTCTGGGGAGTCTCTCTCTCTCTCTCTCTCTCTCTCTCTCTCTCTCTCTCTCTCTCTCTCTCTCTCAATCGCCAGTTTGGAAGCTCCCATTAGATTCTCCGCCCTATCTGATTTGACCCGGGGCCACTGAGATGACTCCTCTCTCTCTCTCTCTCTCTCTCTCTCTCTCTCTCTCTCTCTCTCTCTCATATGGCCTGATCCATAACTCCCCACCTTTCAGGAACAACACTACGTAGGTATTACCCTTCTCTGGTTTGATCTGAACGTCGTCGTGAGCTAAGTTTTTAAATTTCTTAAAATAATCCAATTTGGAATATTTCGACTGAATGACACAGATTTCTTTTTATACAAACCCATTACAAATATATTAGGAAATTGGATTGCAATGGCAAAGACCCGGTTCCGTATACAGATCTGGAATGACGTGTTCGGTCTGACGCTAAGAAAACAAGCAAAAAAATGCGCCGATGAAACTTTGTCCTGTGGTGGCCTCAGCCACGGTCCGGTGGTGGCGCATATTGTTGGTACCTATAGCGCTGCCTGAAGTACGATTATGGCTATGTTTAACCTTAAATAAAATGAAAACTACTGAGGTTAGAGGACTGCAATTTGGTATGTTTGATGATTGGAGGGTGGATGATCAACATACCAATTTGCAGCCCTCTAGCCTCAGTCGTTTTTAAGATCTGAGGGCGGACGGACAGACAGGGTCGCCCTAATAGTTTTCTTTGACAGAAAACTTAAAATGGAAATGGAGTACTACTCTTTCTCGGAGAATAACGTCTTTGATTCTTTGAAAAATGGTATCATTTTCATGATATTTAGCCATTTTGAGTAGGATTAGAATGAATTGCTATTTTCCACTTTAATTCTCATAATTTTACCGAATAACATGGTGGTTCTGGCGTCAGGCCACCGGACCCTGAATGACCAAGCCCATATCTTAGTAAGGACCTTTCAATACCCCAAACCCAAAATATCTAAACTTTTGTTGGATGCCCTGACTTATACGTAACACCAAATCCACGATCATTTTTAATCGGCAAAACTCCCTCAATGAACTTCTTCAGTTTTATTCTAACATTGTCAGAATACTTAGTATCCTGTTTTGTTTACGAAATAAGCGGAGAAGCCTTTTCAGTGATAGATTGCTGCCCTGACAGAATGAGCTAATGGTCCGAAATGACGAATGTAAACTACACTCAAAGAGGCTCATTCAGAACACAGTCTTGTCTAGATCTACATAGGTAGGGGAGACTGGGGCTAGTTGTTACAATTTTACTATTTTTACCTCTAATTCAATATCTAATGAAGTAAACTTAAACAAATTTATGCTGTGAAAAGGTTATTATATGTCTTATCATTCTTATGTAACAAAAAGGTTATATACTTTTTAATTCCTGTAATATAATAGAAAATAGCAGAAAAACCTTTTGTATACAACTTGCCCCATATGCGTGGCAAGTTGTTACAGTCCATGGGGTATATTGTTACAAAATATAAAAAGAATCATACCCTTTAAAGACCAAAGGAAATCAATTAACACTTAGTTGTACACAGGTCACACATATACATAACGAGCAATTTCATTTGTGCAGCGTTCATAGACCTAAACTTTGCATTTGATGCATTGCACCCATTACTCCCCTGAGGGTGTATTTGGCCATTTCACCAATAATCTTCAATGTTCCTTTTTCTTTTATTTCCACCAGACTTCAGAAACCTTTTGTTATTCAGATTCCTTTTACTGGTTTTACTCTTGAGCCTTTTTCCTTGTGAATCCTCGTTGTGCTTCTGTCGTTTCATCTTCCTTTTCTGCACCTTTGTGTCTTTCTAGGGCTAGCCTTTTGAAAAGGTCGTAGTTCCTCTGGGGGTTTGATATCTCCTGTAGGTCTTTGTTCTGTCTTTATAGAAGGAGGTGATTTGCATATGTAAGACCTATTTAAACCATCCTTGCTTGTGTTTGTAATAGGGTCTGGAGTCATTTTCAAAGTCTTGTTATGTAATGGGGAGTTAGATGGTCTTGAGGAGGTTCACAGGTAGGTATCATGTAGCCTGTGCAAACTTCAGTAGGCTGTAACGGGCTTTCATCATTTGCTTTGGTTTCATTACCTATTTTTTGTGGCTTCTACAACTACAGGTGTATCGTATGGATTTTCTTTTGGACGACCAGACACAACTATATATTATGCGAGGCAAGTGGTTGCTGATTGTAACAACTAGCCCCGAGCGAATTATTTTCCTACTCCTTATAAATTTTGCTATTCATTTGAATTATGGGGAAATGAAGTCTAATCACATATGAAGCATAAAGACAGTTATTTTTAAAAATCACATTATTTTTCATGAACACGAGTTTCATTAAGGTCTATGAAAATAATACGAAAGGTCATAATATTTACTCAGGGTATCCAAAAGCAATTTTTTGCTTGTAGTTTCGTAGACGGGTGATCAACTGGGTTTTCACTCAACGAGGATAAGGCTGATACTGACGCCTAATCGTGTGAAGAACCTCAGCGCCAACTATTTCCATATGACGAAGATATTGACAGTGTATCACCCTACCCCTGTATACAACTAGGCAAGGTCTCCCGTATTATTCGATTCTATTCGATTCGTTTCTACAGAATTACAAGACTTCGAGTTCGATAGCCTTTCATGAAGCTAGAAGAGCGCCTAGGTGGCCGTCAGTTCGATTCTCAATCATTCCATTGAGGGGTCAGAGATGTGTATTTCTGGTGATAGAAGTTCACTCTCGACGTGGTTCGGAAGTCACGTAAAGCCGTTGGTCCCGTTCAAGGCCATGGTCCCGTTGCTGAATAACCATGGTTCCATGGAACGTAAAAACACCATACAAACAAACAAACAAACATGAAGCTAGGCTTCCCTTTTGGGTGTCATCATTTGTGGTCTGTTGTTGTAACTTCTTCTGGGAGTCTTGTCACCTTACGAAAGAATTTTGTAATATTGGAGATCGTGAAAAGATGCGTAAACCGTATTCTTCTTCTTCTTCTTCTTCTTCTTCTTCTTCTTCTTCTTCTCAGCTTGATCCCAAGTCGGGGGCGGTGTTTTAAATGAGCTGTTCTCATGTGTTTCTAACATTGGACAGCTCACTTCATAATTATTTTGGCAGATGTTTAGAAGACGGAAGTGTTCTCTAACTCGTGACACTCTATTTGAGGTGCTCTTGGAGGGAAACTACGTTTTCTACATTATTTTAATATTTTTGCCCAAGCAACCAATGACTTCTCTCTCCATTCTGGACACCTGAACTATTAAGTAATATTTTCCTATTCAAAATAACCAGACTCCTTCCTCGGTTTTGTATAAAAAAAAGTAGAAGAGAGTATAGGATTTAGGCCAAAGGCCAAGCGGTGTGACCCATGAGGTCATTCAGCGCTGAAAGGGAAATTGACAGTAAAAGGTTTGAAAGGTGTAACATGAGAAAAACCTCTCACAATTGTTAGGAGAGGGTGGAAAGTCAGATGGAAGAGAGAGAACATGATCGGAGGAAGAGTAAAAGGAATGAAAAGGGGTTGTAGCAAGGTGCCGAAAGGACGCTGCAAAGAACCTTAAGTAATGCCTACAGTGAACCGCTTGAGTTGCACTTGCGGCACTACCTTCCTAAGGGGGATGTTGTATGTATAGTCTGAGTCGATGTTCTCTTCCTGAAAATGAGCAAGTCTCGTACTTTTGTTTTTATGTAATGTTTTTATGCTTTTAACCTACGCAAATCTGGATTCAATTGGTGTAATGGACCTGTTCTTAATTTGTATATTTTGTATAGTTTTCCAATCCTGATGGTTGAATATGATTTCTCGAAATTTGGACAGTGAACGTGAATGTTACTCTGGCCGCACTTGATTATATATATATATATATATATATATATATATATATATATATATATATATATATATATATATAATGTATATATATATTATATCGAACTACAAATGTCCTTTAATATCTAATTCGCTCTACCTCGGAATTATATATTTTCATATATGCTTAAACGAGGGGAATTTATTAAGCGAGAATAGAATTGGCGACCGACAGACGCGAACCAGCGACCTCTCAATTCCAGGACTGGCGGTAATTGTGATAGACATATATATATATATAATATATATATATATATATAATATACTAGTATATATATATATATATATAGATATATATATATTTATTATAATTATTATTTATAATCTAATATATTAATTAATATATTTTTATATAATATAAATAATATATATATAAATAATTATAATAATATATATATATATAGTATATATATATATGAGTTGTGTGTATTTTTGTATATATATAATCAATGTAAGGTGTGAGGAGTACTTCAGTATTTATAATCATAAAGAGAAGAGGACACACTCATGTACAAGCTGTCTTTATTCCAGCGTTTCTCAATTATCCATATAATTACGTCATCAGGGCTGTTAAAAATATAGCATTAAATTCCTTGTAAAATTGTAAAACCAAAACTAAAATGTAAGATTTTAAAATTATTTTTACTAAATGAAAAATATAATAATAATTAAAGGTAGTAGAGTATACAGGAAAGGTTGAAGGACCCACCTATAGAGGAGTGACAGTATTAAACTAAAAGTAAACATAGATACACACAAGTCAGGACATATGCAGAGGGGGGGGGGGGGTAAAGGGGGAAGAGACGTCTGGGCGTTTAATGACGGAACAAGCTGTCTGATAGAAAGTAATTTCAGAATAAGGTCTTGAGGGTTTGTGGTATGGCCTATAACACTGGGGTTTTTTATATATATTATTATTAATATATGTTTTACAAATTTTGAGTGGTGCAGGATATTCGAATGTTCTGGGTTTGCAATTCTGCCACCAGTATGGAAACTGACACCACGATGAGAATCGAGACGCACCTTGAGTAGTCTGCTGTTGGATCCCACACAAGTCCCTGTTTCGTAATCAGGGCAAAAGTAGACTTATAAACGACACCAGAGGACTTACTACAAGGTGATCATCGCTCTTTAGTTTTCAAGAGTGAACCGACGGTGAAAGGGTTCTTCGGAATGAAATGAAGATCAATGGCGCAAGTATGTTCGTGACTGATTTGAGGGAACTTTTTGTGAAATTTCACGTAATCACGAATCAATGGAAAGGAAGCGTAGAACTTCATTTTTGGACAGTTTAGAACTTTTGGTTTCGTAACGAAATGTTTGTATAGTTGTTGCTATAATTTTCTTTACACCAACGTGGCAGTAAGCCAGTTACCAATGAAAAAGTCGATTAAAAATGTAATTCCATCGGTGAAGGGCCTCCATTTCGACACAAGGACGAGTGTTCTGTGGGGAAGGTCAGAAACGGAATTGGATAAAAGTTGGGGCGAGTCCTTTAAACGTTTTCTTCCTTCAAAAAAATCGTGGTATGAAAACTGTCGTTGTCCACAAATGGCAGACGGTTGTTCAACTCTCTCTCGATAGTAAACTTAATGGTCAAGTTTAATTTCTGTTAGCGCATTCTACGGAGAAGTCAGCTTCATATTCACTTCGGGAGAGCTTGTACATGTGTGTCGTCCTTCCCGATTCTGTATATATATATATATAATGTCTAGCTATATATAGGTAGATACATAGATAGGTATATTATATGTATATGCTATATTTGCGTATGTGTGTGTGTATACAGATACCAGCTAATAAATGAGTGATTTACGGTGTCAATAACCGAGATGTTGTGGCACCAATTTTTAACAGACATAATTAATTAAATCAATCTGACTAACGGCTGAAACGGGGTCAGTTAAAAATAGGATCTATCACTTCATTAATATACGTGTATATATATATCCGTTTATATATATATGTGTATATATATATATATCCTTTCTCATATTTTGTCCTGTAGTAGTGGTCTAGCAGAACGGGGCCTTCGATTGCCATTCCCGCCAGCCTCCTCATTAAAATAATAATAATAATAATAACTTATTTGTACAATTTCCTCATAAGTCATTAGAGCAACCTACCGAGTGACTGATTAATGTTGCACTGGAATTTATACGCTGCGGACGAGTGGTTTGGCGTGCGCGTGTGCGCGCCGCCACACTCAGCAACTCGTGTTGAGAGGCGCGCCTCGATGTGGACGAGGTTCCGACACGGTAGAGTTTGGGTGCGAGTCCATAAGGACACCTGGACTGATTCGTGTTGTGTTGTTTGTGCAGGCGTCAGTTGTTTGTGATATTGATGGCGACAATACGCTTTATAGTATATGTATTATTATTGGTCTCATTGGTATTCCCTCTCTACGCATCTTAGGTAACGTATCTCACGCAAACCATATAAGACTAGAAGACGTACTACCTGATCAGAATAAACCCTCTTCAGTTTCTTTATTAATGCTAATCTTGGTATTGAGTTCCTTCAGAAACCTATTCTATCATTGTTCTAAAATAAATAGGTTCTTAAAGGAATTCAATACCTAGATTACCATTAGTAAAGAAACTTACGAAGGTTTGTTCTGCTCAGGTAGTAGGTACGTCTTTTGGAATTTTATGTGGTTTGCATAAAATATAGAATTATCAGATGTTTTTATGAAACCAGTAGCCTCGTTGCTAAAGGTAACAGCAACAACAAGAATAATTATTATGGTAATTATTATTACTATTCAACGTGATTTGAAGTGCAAAGAAAAATGTGATCATTATGTTTTTCTTTTATTTTATGGTAAACCAAATTAAAAATAAAGGAGGAAGGTTACATCATTATCCCTCTGTGTGAAGTTTACTTTAGTATCTCTTTAGCTTGTAAACCCTTTACAAAGCCTTAGTAAATAAGCATGTGTTCTTTTTCCAAGCGGATTTTTCTTGTTTCTCCTCCCCCTGGTGAAGGGGGGGGTGTGTGTGGGAGGGCATGACACAGCCACCCACCTGTAAACTGGGTTGTCTGGCCCTGTTGGGGGACGGGTAGGTAGGTGATCGGGAGGGTAGGGGAGACATGACACATTCACCCTCCACCTACAAACTTGTTTGTCCCGCCCAGGTGGGGGGAGGCTTGGCGCATCCACCGTCTTGCCCTGTGCAGCGTATTGCGCACTATCAAGTTCGTTTATCTATTATCCCGTACTTTGCACACAGTCCTCCCCGCTGTCTTGCAATTGGGCCTCAAATCATCTGCTTGTCTCATTCGCTATACTCTGTGGTGGTTGCGCATGGTAACACTGTGTCCCGGGCTTTAAATAGTTTGCTATGTGTAAGTTTTAGGTAAAAAAAGGATATCTTGGTGTACATTTGCACCTGAAAAGTGTTTTAATAATTTACTGTATGCGAATTACACCGTTAATATTCGAAATTGTATATTATTTAAAGCCCGGAACGCAGTGTTACCATGCACAAACACCACAGGCGGATGGACAGATGAAAAAAAAACAGAGTATAAGCCTTTCGTTTTCACATATCTCGTTCATTGTGGTCTGGCATATAGCCTTTACACCTTGTAGCAGGTAATGTGAGCAGACATTTGACTGTGCCGTAGGCTTTGCTTCTTATACCTTATTGTTCAGTAATGATCATATTTCCTTTCCTTGTTCTGCTGATAAACAGAGGAAAAAATTGTCTGCTAATACAGTGCTAAACCATGATCTTTTTGACGAGAAGCAAAGTTCCTGCTGCTTTATCAACTTAAGCGAATGTTTCTTTATTCAACGAAGGGTTTGAGGAGAGAGGAAAAGATATCAAGGTTTTTCATAAACTCTCATCCAGGTGACACGCCCCCTGACCCACGTCCATGTTCCAGTACTTACGCGCCAAGAGAGAGAGAGAGAGAGAGTTCAGGTTTAAAATCTCTCATAAGAATAGATTCTACCGTTTCGCATTCTTTCTTGTGTTGCGAGAACTTGAGCTGCTGCGAAATGCTGAAGAAGAAAGGTGGACGATGAGTTTATTGTCCATTTTTTTCATGTTCATTTTATGCTTTAATTATTCTAACTGCAGATATATGTAAGGTTGAATACCTACCTTTAAAAAAAGATTGAAATTTTTTTCATATTTTTATTGTAACTTGTATATTTTTGTGTTTATTTTGAACTTTTGGCTCCTTTTATATCAAGGATTGCAAGATTGGGCTTTGGTTCCGTTTGTACAAGTAGCTAATATGATTAGATTAAATATTATTATATTGGGAAAAGATGAAAGTAAGTTGGGCATGTCCTTTCCACAATCCTGGGCAAAACAGTAAATGATGGGTTCAGGTGCACTCATGTGGGCACTATAATTGTTGGAAGACCCATACCCACGTGGATGGGAACTACGAGAAGGGACGCTGGAGATGAGAGAAGGTTTTTGGAAGATAAAGCACAGGATTATGAGTGA